>NC_061842.1:12821606-12829106 GCF_019202785.1 Penaeus chinensis
TTCCAGATCGACAAACGCCCCTACAACGCCCCTTTACGTGCCTACGTGTCTGTCTGCAGTGAACCAAATCGGCCGCGCTCAGAAACAAGTCCCTCTGCCGTAAAACGCTGCCTTTCTGCACGCCTGCTGAGACCTCTGAACGCCAAGCACAAGGGAATCGGATGTCAGATTTCACCCGCCTCTTGCATGACTCAACCAATGTCTTTAGTCATGCAACGGACATTAAAAGGCCTCGCAGGTGGCTCGTGAACTTGCATCCGAGCAACAGCTGCCGTGGAAGGCATTTAAATGAAGAAAGGTACAGAGATAAGATAAAGGTGATTGTGCCAGCTTGTGATAAGAATAGGGCCACGAAAAGTACGGTGACAACACGTTATCTCTAGTCCATGTAAAGGAAATTTATCGGAGACATGCTGGTATAACTCTGGACTAAAATGCATTTATTTTTTATAAAAGATTTAAAGGAGCATAAAACAAATACAGTAATTACACAAATAAAGAAAGAGCAAAGAGTAAATCGGCCCCACAAGCAGAGTTGGAGAAAATACTGAAAATTGAAATGAAGGGAAAGTTCAAACGCAAGCAGATGTGACCGCCTGCTTGATTCTGAATTTGAAGTTACACGAGAGCATTTTAAACCCACTAGAAACATAAAAATCGTAGATATTCTAATACGTTTTCCATCCATGAAGTGCTAGAAAGGGAGGTGCCAGCGAGCAGGCAAGTTACTGTGATAAAGTTACAGATCTCCTTGAATTAACCATGTCTGACAGACGTTTGCCTCTTTGCAACATGTGAGGGTTATGAGAGCAATGCGTTGCTAAAAGGAAGGTTACGCCCTATGAGAGAAAAGGGAGTAAGAGAGAGAGAGAGGGAGAGATAGATAGATAGATAGATAGAGAGAGAGAGAGAGAGAGAGAGAGAGAGAGAGAGAGAGAGAGAGAGAGAGAGAGAGAGAGAGAGAGAGAGAGAGAGAGAGAGAGAGAGAGAGAGAGAGGGGGGGGGGGAGGGGATTCTTCGGAAGAGGGAGAGGGAGGAGGGAATATTAGAGAAAGAAGGAGAGGAGGAGGGGAGTGTCAGAGAGAGAGAGAGAGAGAGAGAGAGAGAGAGAGAGAGAGAGAGAGAGAGAGAGAGAGAGAGAGAAATATTAAGAGGAGAATATCAGGAAAAAGTAGAGCGAGGAGGGAGAAGGAGAGAGAGAGTGTAAAACTTGAAGATAGTCCCTACAAATGCAATCATTATATAGCTAGCTTAGCTTGAGAGAACCATAACAAAAGCTTTGTTTCCTTACTGGCAGAGCGTGAACAAACTACGCTCTCGAGTGAGATGTTACTCCTTGCACTAGCTCAGACTCTTGATAGGTCACAAGTATTGGCAACTATATACAGTGATTGCCAAAATCATAGAAATGCAAAGTTATGATAAGAACGAAGTACGGTCGATTCGCCGAAGAAATATTACAATGGTAAGTGAGACGTTCGGGATAAACACGTGATGTAAAAAAAATATATATAAAAGATATACAGGATTATTATAACACTTACGCTGGGAGAAATAGCAAACGTATTATATCTTTCACAATAGCAATGCAGAGAAAATGCTAATGTCGAAAAACTGACAAAGGTATAAAGATATAATGAAAATGAATATAATATAATGATAATGAAAATAATGTATTGCAATTCGAGGCACAAGACAATAGCAGTTATAGACATGCAAAGAGGAAGATTCTTGGCCTTGACGTATCAGTGCTTGGGTGAGTGGTATGTTTGCTGCAGAATATATGGTGTAAGAGTACGTTTATCTTATATATGTCGAATACAGAAGTCACAGGCATATCTACTAGGTAGTGCGCACAGATATGATAATAACAATAACAGCAACAGTACACATAAAGGTTGGTCACATCTCATACGATTATAACTATAAGTTAAATATATATATATATATATATATATATATATATATATATATATATATATATATATATATGCACACACACACACACACACACACACACACACACACACACACACACACACACACACACACACACACACACACACACACACACACACACACACACAGACACACACACACAGACACACACACACACACGCACACACACACACACACACACACACACACACACACACACACACACACACGCACACACACACACGCACACACACACACACACACACACACACACACACACACACACACACACACACACACACACACACACACACACACACACAGACACACACACACACACGCACACACACACACACACACACACACACACACACACACACGCACACACACACACACACACACACACACACACACACACACACACAGACATGTGTGTGTATGTATATATATATATGTATATATATAAATATATATATATATATATATATATATATATATATATGCACACAGACACACACACGTATGTGTGTGTGTGTATATATATATATATATATATATATATTTATATATATACATATATATATATATTTATATATACATATATATATATATATATATATATATATATATATATATATATTTATACACACAGACACACACACACACACACACACACACACACACACACACACACACACACACACACACACACACACACACACACACACACACAAACACACACACTACCACACACAAACACAGACAGAAACAGACAGACAGAGAGATACAGAGAGAGTCAGACAGACAACAAAGGCACAGAGAGACAGGGCAGCAAAGACACGGAGGCAAGCGAACGAGATCCGAGAAGGGATACCCAACTCCAGCTGATCGACAGCCTCCCTCCTGCCGCAGATAGCCACAGCCTTCTCCTCAGGAACGACCTGAAGAGAAAGAGAGAGTACGACTTTTCCTTCAAAAAATTCTTCCTGCCTTAAGATAAGGTTTTATAACGCTTAATTGCCTTGTCGTTTTCTAATGGTTTGAACGTTTTTTTTTTCTTTACTGCCTCTTGTTAAGATTCGTTTTCTACAAGTTGAACGAGACTAATCAGTTGCCATAAAAGTTTCTGTTGCGGTGAGAAATTTAGTTCAAGTGCGATCATTCATTTTCGATGCATGGAAGAAAATGAGAGAGGGAGAGAGGGAGAGAGGGATTGAGAGAGAGAGGGAGAGTGGAGGAGAGAGTGAGAGAAGGAGTGAGAGAGAGAGAGGGAGAGTGGAAGAGAGAGGGAGAATGGAGGAGAGAGTGAGAGAGGGAGTGAGAGGGAGAGAGGGAGAGCGGGAGTGAGAGAGAGAGAGAGGGGAAAGAAGGAGAGGAGAGAGGGAGAGAGAGGGGGGGGAGGAAGAGGGAGAAGAGAGAGATATGAAAAAAAATCTGAAATACCGTGCATGCTAAGACAAATAAGTCCAGAAAAATATACATATATCTATATAAAGAGTCAAATTAATAGAAAAAAACAAAGCAGATAAAGAAAGACAAAACTCGCAGCAGCCATCTTTCTCCTATCCCTTTTCCCAATTTATTTTCGCTTCATTTTTTTACCTTCAATTAACGCGTCCGGATCACTCTTTCTTTCTCTTCTAGTCTGCGAACGCGACAGCTGCTGAAGGAAGCGCGGCAGCAGGAGCCCTGGGGACGTTGGGGCCTGGGTGCTTCCCCGGGGCGGCCGGTCGTGGAGGAGGATGGCGAAGGAGGCGAAGGAGGCGACGAAGAGAAGCAGAAGGGCCGCTGAGGAGAGAGGAGTGGTCCTTGGGAGTCGTGGCAGCTTCCTTTATCTCACTATCTCCTTGCTTCTCCTGCGGGTGTGCATGGATCTCTTTCCTTCATTCGGTTAAGATCATTTATTTCATTTGGTTACTCATCATTCTACTAGGTTCTTTAATCTATTTTGTATTCGGTATGATTTTCTTAAATTCTTGATTTGCCATTGGTTCTCTTTTACGATTTCTATATCATATATCTATCTATCTATCTATCTATCTATATATTGATATACATATATTTATATATATATATTTATTTATGTATTTACCATTCTAAAAGAGGAAAATTGTGATTACTTTTGAACGACGTGTTAGATATAATTCACGTCATTTTTTAAAGCTACTTCATTTCCCCTTTAACGCGTAATTTGCCGCTTGGTTTGTGGCGGAAAGGTTAGAGAGTCATCACCGGGAAGACAGGCATTCACCTTGGAGTATCTGCATGTATCCGACTCGTGTCATAATTCCAAGCCAGTGTGCTGCTGATGCACACTTCATCGAAAACTGAAGAAGTATATTCAGCTCAAAATGCATGGCGAGAAGCATCCATCACCACTTCTGCGGACCGCCAACTACGCCGAGGAAGACTTCAATGCGACAGATTAACATTATCCAGAGAAAGTGACACCGCCAGAGATAGTAGTTATGGCCAAAGACCGTGTCCGTCACTGAGTTCGCTCTCGTCCGTTTCTCTATTCCCAAAAATCAGCCACAGTCGAGAGCCATTTGCAGAGGGGTATCACATCAATTATGTATTTGAATAGCTCGGTGGCACAATATATAACACATATGTCTTCTAATGTGTGCTAAGATGATAATTAATAACGGGGTTTTGATAATATTTCTTCCTGACTTTCACGACTCTGATTCAGAAAGAATAGAGAGTCACTCAATTAATGTTTGGGAAGCGATGACCTTCGCGCGGAGTTCAAATAAGGTCATAGAATTTCCCGGACTTTCTACGAGCCGTCATATGGTTTAAATAGCTTTCTCCGTGGACATTGCAGACTTCCTTTTGGCGGGTGCGAGGAGGGCTAAAGAGCGCGCCATGGGTTTGTCTCAATGAGGGGCAATATAACGCGCAGTTTCAGTCGTAATTTATGGGTTCGGAAAGCCCTACTTCCTGTTTTGTTACTCTTTTCCCTCCAGATCTCGATTTCGCTAATGAAGATTTTACATAAAATGATTTAGATAGATTTACTTTGCTTTGTGTCAAAGGGGTAACGACTCTTTAATGGCTATGTATTTATCTTTAATGTGAGTATCAAGACAGAGCACATATAAGTGTTTGAGAACTAAATAACTGGTCACTGTTACTCTGCAAAGTGTAACGATTAGTATAGAGAAATGTTTAAGAGTGGATATTTTTTTTTTTTAACCTATTAAAAATCTTGCACATGACCCTATTGCACACCAGTGCTTTTCCTACGTGCCCGTATATCTAGCATACAGTAATTAACTCCATTACAAAAAAAAAAAAAAAAAAAAAAGAAAACAAAGTCACTGCTTCCGTATCTCGAATCTACTTCTCGCATATAAAACATTTTTAGCATGACATTAGCACCGCAATTCCCGTCACGTGTTGTCGAGCCGAGCAGTTCGCCGACCCGGAATTACTGACAGTGATTAGTCGGCCACGGAAACTGGACCTTAAAAAAGAGGAGGAGAATGAAATTGCTTCTCGCCAATCAAGGATTAAACACGGCCACACAATTCCGGTTCCTGCTTGATACTTGCTTACGTCTGGGTGTGTGTGTGTGTGTGTGTGTGTGTGTGTGTGTGTGTGTGTGTGTGTGTGTGTGTGTGTGTGTGTGTGTGTGTGTGTGTGTGTGTGTGTGTGTGCATGTGTGCATATATATATATATATATATATATATATATATATATATATATACATATATATACACATATATATAGACTTATATATATATATATATATGTATATATATATATCCATGTCGATGCCTCAATGATTTACTACAACATTATTCTGATTTAATTAATTTAATTTGGAAAGCTTTGTTTTCTGAACCGTGAGGCAAAATGTCAATACTCAGGACACCTGATGACTTTGTGTGTGTGTGTGTGTTTATAATAAACACTGACGCTAATTAAGTATGTGAAATATTGTTTACCAGGATTATATACCATGAAAATACTACCGAAATTATTAGTACGCTTAAACTTGGAATTTTATAAAGTATAAGAAAAAAAAATAACAAAGAGAAACTATCATTCCTTATAAATCTCCCTCCAACACATTCTAAGACATTTTTAGCTTCATATCGCCTCAGCATGATGCCTTCGCGCTTCAAAATCCATTTATTCTATCACCATTATAATAATTAGGAATCACTTATCGCAGATTACGGACGAGGAAACAAGTGTTCATAATTTCGTGTGTTTACAGAAAAACAAATAGCCATTTGAGATGCGTGTGATATTTTCGCAATTGTTCCAACGATTTTGTGTTATGGATTTGTTGTTTCCACCCCAGCTGATTCACAAACGTTTTAAATTCTCAAGGAGGAATGAAAGTGAGAGGTCCGACTGCCGTGACACTGAGAGGAAGGCAGAGAAGTCTTTGAACAACGTTTGCACAAACCACACGTAGGTAAACAGCCAGTGTTATTGTTGTTACTTCATGCGCACTCTGTACCGTTGATTTACAGTCAGCAACGTGACCGGCAAGCGTGGGAGCAGTAGAGTTGGCTGAAACGTAAAAGTGAGAGTGAAAGAAAGTTGTAAAGTATGGATCCTGAAACGTCAAGATATGTGTACTGTAACATAAGCGCTGTATTATGCTTGGACAAGGATTTGTATGTATGACTGAAGATGAATTCTCTAAAAAATAAAGTGAGCACCCATAGTCATAAACCGAATCATAGCATCGAAAGCGAGTTGCATGAGCCCCCCCCCCCCCCCTCCGAAGAAAATATCGCGTAACTTAAACCACACTCCGCAATCTACCGCCTTGAACGCAAAAATCCATGTTAGTCACGCTGTTCCCAAAGGATGATGTATGGGAAGTAAATTGCACGTGCCTGTCTACATGAAAAGAAATCACCAACGTATATAGTGTAACTTTCTGATGATATTACATAATTTATGTAATTTTTGCTTAGATGTATTTGGAGATTTCATTTTGAAAATAAAAGATATCAGATGAATACAAAAGCTAAAAATTGCGTAGGTTTTAAGATAAAAAAAAAAAAATCTGCACAGCGACTGGCAATGTTCACCGAAGATCAGGAGGCAGCAGTCCATCTGAAATATATATTCATTCAGTCATCGTGGGCTGTGATACAGTTTGTAATTTTGTCTCTCTCTTTGTCTGAAGCGACTTTTGATTCATAAATTTAAGACAATTCAGAGTTGTCATTTGTCAATCAAAATGTTTACTACTTATTTTAGGCAAAATTATAAATTCAAAAGATGAAATGTTACCTACACATTCCATATTTAATTTGTAGTGTTTTTTTTTCTCCGTTTGTTTGTTTTTGTATCAGAAATAAGAACAATAACAAAGATTTCTTAAATGTAAGAGTTCTTTGCAAAAGGAATGTCACTTTCTTCTTTTAGGAATAAAATGTCTAAAAGAAATGCAGAATTATGACAAGAATTTAAGTGTTCATCAGCTGAATCGAGCTGGAAACCTTTCCTGTATGGCAAAATCTTTACATCTAAAGCCTTTTCTGCTTTATTGTACACATGCATGAAGGAACCGCTGGAGATGAGA
>NC_061842.1:12844106-12846606 GCF_019202785.1 Penaeus chinensis
ACACACACACACACACACACACACACACACACAAAGAGAGAGAGAGAGAGAGAGAGAGAGAGAGAGAGAGAGAGAGAGAGAGAGAGAGAGAGAGAGAGAAGAGAGAGAGAGAGAGAGATAGATATATATATATATATATATATATATATATATATATATATATAGAGAGAGAGAGAGAGAGAGAGAGAGAGAGAGATGCAGACAGAAAAAAAGAGTCATACTTATATGACTGAGAAGAACGCCACTGACCCTTGTCGTTAAAAATAAAAGAAACCGTGAAACTGAAAACGCAAGGCCCAGCATATTCTCCTAATACAGTCTACTCTTCCAGCTTTGAAAATTCTATATCCTCCCCAGCCGAGATATTCTTCTCTCTGAACTTGCAAAAGGTACAAATTTCTCAGTTTTCTCCATCATCAGCATTTGCATCCGGAATCAGTCTTGCCCTCCCATGTGTGCCACTCGGTGAGCACGTGACGACATGGTGGATTCGTAATGAGGTATCGCTGGCGCTGATAATGGAGATAGAGCTGATGAATTAATGTCAGATTCGGTTTCTCCAATATCACAGCGCGATTTAGTGAGCAAAATAAAACTTAGTTTACATGCTTCATTCAACGTATGACGTTACCACAAAGTATTGTAATGGTCTTCACCCACTAAACATACTATATCCTAGAGGGAAATGCAAATGCCATGTGACCATATGACGCAATTAGAGGAACCAGCGGCGTCCGTAACACAGGCCACTGCACGAATGACATAACGAAAGCGTCATGCGCGAGCTGGCAGGTGCGCTCCCGTAAGAATCCCAGTAACGTGTTGAATCTTTCGCTTTTTTTTCTTTTTTTTTAACAAAATAGATACATATGGTTGTTGTTAATGTGGCATTACTCAACTCGGCACCTGCGCAATACATTTCAGACTGCTGTTAACATAACCTAGCCGAAAGAACTTGTATAAATACCCCATCAGTTCCACAAAGAATATATACATTGCAGCACCGGACTCTAAAACACTGTAACCTCTGAGTCGCCAAAGCACTTGCAACACCTTCATAAAGGCGTAGAATATGATATGCATAGAGAGAGAGATATGCAGACCTGCCTTTACCTTCATAACAACCACTAGCACGAGCAACACATTACCATAAAAAACTGCACTTATTACCACAAACAGCGTCCTCGCAAATACCCCTAATATCAGTATTAACCTCACTTACACTCACAAATGTTCTGCAAACGTAATTCTGATGATGCGCGAGTGCGGCCAGTCTGTCAACCAAGAAAACTAATGGCCAAGACCAGATGGCAACTGGATGTGTACTTTTCTTGCGAGAGAGACAAATGTTAGGCTTTATAAAATGACTTTCCCTGTACGGAAATGACTGTGCACTATATACCACGTAACTAATGGATGCCATTATCATAGTGAAATATTTAGACTTTGACGTCTGTATGAGGTAAGCCTGTTGAGACGTTTTCTTCTTTCCTAGGCGTGGTTTTCTTACTCATGTTTATGTCAAGAAAATGTAATTCTCTGGAGAAAAATCGGAGACAAATACAACCGGAGAAAGTTTCTTGGTGATTACACAATGGCGGTTACATCTTCCAAATACCTCTTCGTGATGAAAAGAATCCATTGTGACGAATTTAGAAAAAAGTGTAAATGAACGCGAGTAATTTCACAAAACAAGAGGTGTAATTTACGCGTTTCAGTTTATTTCTATATCAGAATTATATACAATTATGATGAGGAAATACTGTAAATACATTGTGAAGCATCAATCACATCCCAAATATCCTTTCTTTTCGTTATTTACTATATTTGACAAATGACTCTCTGGCCTGATGGAAGATTTTGTTCGTGTGAATTATTATCATTATTGTTTTTTAACTATATCCTTCTGCTGTTGTTTCTATTCACACAGTTATGTCCATATCTATACTTAAGGTACATATAACCATTTAGCCTGCTGAACTCAAAAATTAAATTGACTTTCTCAAGAGTTTTGTGGCAGCTGTTACAGGTAAGAAACTCCTCGTTAACACAAATAAAAAGAGGAGAATTTTGGTTTGACTTCTGGTAATTATACCCTTATCGTGTAAATTATAAAAATAATTATTTATCTAGCTATATCTGATATCTCACGGCGCACTTTCATTGGATAATTGTAATTACGTCATTATTGTAATTACGTCATTATCTTCCCCTTATTGACCTGGTCAGTCTGTGCAATATCCTATGGTAAGTGTTTTTTCCGGCCATTTCCTATGAAAATGGTTCAGTAATAACAATATACGAAAAATAATCGAAAACGAAACCAAGAAAAAATATTTGCGATGAGCAAAGGCAAAGAGGATTTTCATCAATACGAAGTGGGGCTACCTATGCCAAACTACCTTGTCTATACCCATGCTATTCTGTGTCCACTAACAATGTATTTATCTGTTCAATTACACAGTATTCCTCTCCCTCCATCTCTACCTTTCTGTACAAA
>NC_061842.1:12856606-12871606 GCF_019202785.1 Penaeus chinensis
TGATTACAGTATAATACTGAATCTATTTAACCAATCATAAAAAAAGGTATTACACAATCCATAATTTAATTTCAAGACTTGATTATTAGCCTACTTATTTGCCACATAAAACTTGGGCATCTGAAACATTGTACCATTAACCTCTGCTTCAGGAGGAACCTTTCATAAATTACATAGGTGATATTGTCCAATCTACCAAGAAGCTATGGTACAGCTCATATCAATATGTAACAAGAGATATCAAGGAACTGAAGAGTTACCATTATGTACAAAACTGGAATTTGACAGAGGAAACTAGAAGATGAGGCTGCGACACCATTTCTTAAGCACAACTCGAGAGTATTCACTGTGAATGACAAGTACAGTGTACAATCAAATTGAAATATCTACTTTTAACATCTCAATTACAGCAAAGAAACTTTTCACTATCAATAAAATTATGCTTAAGAAAGACGCATCAATGTTTGGCTGATATCCATGAAGATTCCCATGGTATACACATATACACAAGATCATAAGCCTGCAATGCATTTCACTACCATAACACTGATGACTGTCATAAATAAAGGCGGTGTGCATTTATCAGCTTTTCTGTGTCACAATATGGGATTCTTGGGCACTTGATTTGATCACAATGATGTGACTAACTGTGAGGTCCATCACTAACACTGTGCTGCTGCTATGTGCTTTGCTGCCTCCTGTTGGCTCTTTTGATCAATATCACAATGCAGATAACAGGCAGGATATTTAGGCATCTGCTTGCTAAATTTAATAACTTTCCACAGATTGCAGGAAAATGGAGCACCTGATGAACTAAAAGCAAATTCCTTGAAATAAAAAGCTTACCTAGGAGGTGCACACAGCAGTATTTCAAAACATAATTATCTTACCACTTGTTATGCCACAACAAAAAAGGATCTTTGCTAAAATGGATGCATCAATAACTTCTTCAATCAATTAACCTAACTATTTACATATACAAGGACATCCTGGAGAGCCTCCTACTCCTGCAGCATAGAAGTGAATTTAACTTAAAAGGGACAAGTCTTTTGGGATTCCTTTTTAGAAAAAATATTCATCTTTTGTTACATAGAGAGGATAACTATTGCCACAGACATGACTGCATTGACTTTGCTGCCGTCCCAGTAGTCTGCGAGGCATGTATTCTGAAATGCCTCTTCTTAAACTAGATTCACATGGTTTTCTGGCCAATTCAGGAGTTCTGTGTGTAAAAGCAATGCCATTTATATCATTCGTTATCTGGCTTTTCCTTAACGATATCGAGCACTGTTTTGGAATGCGTGGTCTATCCTTGAGGCGTTCAGCTACTCTCCCTCTTGAGTCTGTCTGGGAATCAATTTTGGTGTATGGTAGCTCTACGCAGGAATCACAGTGGTGGGGATGGTGGGGGAGCCGCATGTCAGCTGGTTCTTTCTGTTGAGAGAAAGTAGAGAATTAATAAAAGTCAGTGGGAATGTTCAGAAAGAAAATAGAAAAAAGAAACAAACTAATGATCTAAAAAGTAAAGCTCTAGCAAAGAGTACTTGGAGGATATGCTCTGGCTTAATATGATACAACAAAAGCTAAAACTTATGCCCCAAATAAACCCAAAAAGGTCACATAATAATGAAGTGCACTGATGTTTCATTCAATTTACAAGCTGGAGAGATATACATGTCATTTTCATGCAACTGGTTTCCGCTCTTTATAGCAAGAGGTCTATAACAAGACCTTAACCTTTAATTAGGACAATGTTACTATAATGCCAATTCAAAAGGCCAAAAAATTAGTAATCCTTTTAATCAAATTATTTTACCTTTACAAATAAGATCCTAATGGAAACAGATCTTGTGACAATAAATGACAGTTGGAAAGACTGGTTACCTGACTGGAAAAATGTGATAAAAGTATGTAGAGATAAGTGCACATGGAAAAAGAAAGGGTGAGTCAGTTTGTGTATCTAAAAATAAAGTAAAATAAAAAAAAAGGACAAGGAACAGGTAGAGTGAAGAATGATAAGAGGAGGAGGAGGAGGAGGAGGAGGAGGAGGAGGAGGAGGAGGAGGAGGAGGAGGAGGAGGAGAAGGAGGAGGAGGAAGGAAGGGAAAAAAAAAAGAAAGGAAAACATAAAAAGAGATGATAGCGGATATGGAGGAAGTGAAGAAGAAAAGAAAAGAAGAAAGGAAAAAGAAGGGAGAACAAGACCATGCTGAAAAACAGAAAGAGAGGAGAGCTTAAGAAAAGAAGGAAATTGATGAAAGATTAAGTGCAGAAGGGTGAGAGAAGTGAACCAGAAAGAAGTACCAAGAACACTAAATAGTTTTAAATAAGTCTAGAGTGAGAAAATGCAGTCACATTCCACATTTTAGGACTTTCTAGTGAGAAATCAAAATGATAGATATTGCCATACATCCCTTCTTTATACAAGAGAAAATTCTAGGTGGAAAAATTAAACACAGCTGTTAAGATCACATGGAGTACAGTGGAAGGAGTTTGACCCAGAACTGAATAAACTATTGTCAAGTTTGAGTATAGATGCATTAACTAAGAATACATTTCTTAAAGGAAAGGTGAACAAAAAATAAAAAAAATTCACACTATCTAATAAATTTCCAAACTTATAAAATGTATTCTTTTGTATGAAGTGCATGCAGCAAGGGAATTAAGAGAGAAGTCAAGGAGTATTATGAC
Source organism: Penaeus chinensis (assembly GCF_019202785.1). Lineage (NCBI taxonomy): Eukaryota > Metazoa > Arthropoda > Malacostraca > Decapoda > Penaeidae > Penaeus > Penaeus chinensis. The sequence continues at coordinate 12,859,297 of NC_061842.1, forward strand.
ATTTAACTCTAATAGTTTAGTTCTAGGACATAAGATGAAGTTTTCTTCCTTTGTTGTTTTATGAAGAAGTAAAATACCTCCTCCTCCATTATGGAAAGTCTAAAGTCTTTCAGTAAAGAGACATCTGACATTATTTAAAGGTGACATCCAATAAATGTTCATGTTAAAACAAAAATACATCACATGTTCAAAATATAAACTGTGTTAGGCTTAGCATTACTGTAAGTGATTCGGGCTGTGTCTCAAACTGGTTAGTAATGCAATCCTCTAGGTTATCAGCTGAAAAGAAACAGCTGCACAACTTTTTCTTCTCCCTTGCATCAGATGTGGAGTCAGTAGAAAGTAGCTGATCAAACATTTACCTGCTTTGAATACTGAGTTCACCCTATTCAAGTCCCTGTTAATCTGCTGGATTTTCATCTGTCAAAAAAGGAAAGAAACATAAACAAAAGCATTCAACCCTTTACCAGCCACTATCCATGATGATTACAAGCAGTGGACATGAACTGAGCTTTTATGAATGTTTGTGGGGAAAATTCAGACCAATAAATAACTATCACATTTACAAAAAACTTTACTCAAACTTCAGAAACTCAAAGTGATTCACTGCTTGTAATACACACTGCATTTTGGTATGTCAGGGTCCTTCAAAAATAAAATTGGAAGCCATACAGTCAAAACTCGTTAATTCTACCTGCTCATTGTTGCTAATAATATACAATACAATTTTTAAGGTAAAATATTAATACAAAAATTAGGCTTGTTCTGTAATACCTGGTCAAAGCAAAGTTAATACGGCAAATGCTATGTCTGAATTAACGAGGTTAGGCTGCTTAAGGCTTAGTCATAATAATAAAACAAAATAAAGAGGGATCATACAGCAATGCAAAATATACTTTATAATACTGATCAAATGGATATAGGGTTCAACTCTAGGATACAAACACCTATTACATGTTTAATGACTAACTGCTTTGGGCATACTATAAAATTTCTTGCATGGTCAAGTATACATACTTATAAAAAAATAATACCTTACGTCTTAAGCACAAATACATGATTAGACACTTGGAAGCAAAAACAAAAAGTGAAGGCAAAGGTAGAAATGCAACCACACTGTGCAACTAAGTGTAAAAAGCCAATACATATAAGAAGCCTAAAAATCTGAAATACAAAAATAAACCAGAACAAAAACAAAAACAAAACAAAAAGGCAAGAAATACACATGTATAATTTAACACAAATAGCAAGTCTTTTGTCATGCAAGGTTCATCTCTTCAGTCAAGCTGTAGGCAGTCTTCACTAGCTTAAGCAAAATATTGACAGGAAATTTTGGTTGCACTGACAGAATCTATTCAGTTAATTTCCTATGTCTCTAAGAGTAGTCATATGATGAAGGGGAAACAGTCCACAACCAGCAGGTAAGATGTTAGGCCCATGCAATCATCCAAGTGCCCACAAAGAATGGATACTCTTCATTCTCCAGCAATTATGGTAAACTTACAGTAAACTGTGTGGACTTTCGCCTCCTAGGGAAAGACAATCAAGAACTGTGCTAATCTGTTTGGCAGTATTATGTTTAATATGCATTTATTTCTAATGCATATCATTTACTTATCATCTTTTTAAAAGTTAGGTAGATGGTGCCTTTTTATAGTGAGAGACTAAACTTTACCAATGCTGCCTCATCAATCAGTCAAAGGTATGACATCACAATTCCTCAGATCTGGGGGTCCTAGTCATCCTGTTGGGACGTCCTACGTCTCTTAAGAACCCATTACCAACAACCCTTTGACTGATGTGCTCAGCAGACTGACTAAATGTAACGATGCTTGGATACTTTTTCATGCAAGAACAAGTGCCCCATTCTGTGCTTGCTGACAGTTGCTGCCAGTTTATGGTTTGGGCGTTAGTGTGTTACCTGGCAGAGTGGTTGCCGGGTGGAGGCAGGCTGAGGGGGCGCTGGTTGTCCTTCACGAGTGTACGACACGAGGCTAGACGCGACTCCAGTGCCTGAGATACCATTACCAGCCTTGTTAATGTTACCCATGGTAGTTATTCTATATTTACAGTTTATAACCAATCAAGAAAAGAGTGGTAATTCATTAGTTCTGAGGTCATGACAAGGAATTAAGAATTTTGTTTATCTAAAATAATTTTTGATTACAAAATACGGCACACATACAATAGTTACTAACTGATAGTGAAAATCTGGCAAATTTCCCTCTACTATTACTAAAATTTGGATATTCATTTTGAAATCATATGAGAAAAAAGTGTTAGAAGTTAGAGGTTAATAAAGTTCACTGCCAAATGCACTGGTTAGTCTTCAAATCCATCCAGTCATAAAGGATACAGGATGGTTTGAATGGAAGAAGCTATTTTACACTGAGAATTAAAGGATACTTCTGCAAATGAACATTTTTCTTTTTGTAGTCAGGTCATTCATGTCTATGCAGTATCATATTATCCAACTTATGAGATGCTCTACTGCCAAACACAAACACAATAAAACTGCCTTTACTGATATATTATCCATTTCCTATTATCATCTTTCCCATTATCACAAAAATCCTAAATAAAAAGTGGCCACATTCTCCCTTCCTTTCTGAATCAACCAAGGTTACAAATATGCATGCAAACACACATTCACACACTCACGCATTCACAAATTATCACTCACTCCAACATGCCCTACTTTGCCCTCCCTCAAAAAACCTCTGTCTTAAACAAATACAGGAAGAGTTACAAGTAGAAATATACTGCAATTAAATACAAATGACACTCTCCTCATATTCAGTTTAGTTGTTATCTTCTATTGAACACACTGTTAAATGGATATAATTTTTAGGACAAATACCATCAAGGATGTCAAGACACATCAATTAAAAAACACGCACATTTTCAGCAAACAGAATTTCACAACTTTACACAATGATGACGAAAAACACACAGGCCACTTCACAGATTACAACCCTACATGATGACATTTTATCTCTCATTTGCATCTTTCTGTCTGTATAATAATAATTATAATCATAAAAAAATATATAAATATACACACACATGGAACATTTTGGGGAAAGTTCCCTCTGTATTTATCAATGACTAAAAAATATAAATGTGTGTGTGTGTGTGTGTGTGTGTGTGTGTGTGTGTGTGTGTGTGTGTGTGTGTGTGTGTGTGTGTGTGTGTGTGTGTGTGTGTGTGTGTGTGCGTGTGCGTGTGCGTGTGCTTGTGCGTGCTTGTGCGTGTGTGTGTGCTTGTGCGTGTGTGTGTGCTTGTGCGTGTGTGTTTGCATGTTTGTGAGTGTGTGCGTGTGTGTTTGCATGTTTGTGAGTGTGTGCGTGTGTGCGTGTGTGCGTGTGTGCGTGTGTGCGTGAGTGCGTGTGCGTGTGCGTGTGCGTGTGCGTGGTGTGTGTGTGTGTGTGTGTGTGTGTGTGTGTGTGTGTGTGTGTGTGTGTGTGTGTGTGTGTGTGTGCACATATACATACATACACACATATACATACTAACATACACACACATGTGTGTGCATATGAATATGTATGCATGCATGTATGTATATGTATGTGTATGTATATGTATACACACACACAATTTGCTCTGTTATACATGCCCAAATTCCCCAACCCAAAATCATGTTTCCATACAAATCATTACAAAACAAATCACAAAACAACTTAAAGATGAAATGTATGGCAAAAAACACATGAAAAACTCCTAATTTACCACCTCAACAAATCTTACAATAAATCACAATCCTTCATGAACATCAACTGAATGCCGCGATTCCTTCACAAAACCGGTACCAAACGCAAGTTCCTATTTCAGTCCTATTCACACACTTGTTATGATACAAACTTTGGCTAGATGATGGCTTTGGAACTAGCCAATGAAATGCCTGTCTCCTCTGAGGTTAATACTAAAATTCATACTTTATGGCACGTTTTAGTAACACATAGAAAGAAAAAAACAATCAACAGACACTTAGGGAGAAATCCTTAGTCACAGTTATAAAGGCCATTCAATTCTAATTGCACTATGTATACAGGACTTATGCAAGCTTGGACATTTTTGGGTCTTGGTCTGTTACCAGCAAAGGTTAGCTGTGTACCCTTAGTTTTACAGGATCTTCTGAAAATTCATCTAGGTCAGAAGGATACCCCAATATTGTCATAAGAAACTGAAAGAAAGAGATAATTTTAAACAACAGATCCTTTCCTATAGTGAAATTAAAAACGTATGATATGTATACAGACAAATAAATAAAAAGTAATGAATGAATGAATGAATGAATACATAAATAAACTAATGTGTGTGTATTTGAGCATATGCATGCTTGTTTGTCTGTTTTAATGTTTTTCTTTATCTCTATGGATGTGTAGCATCTCTTAACCCATTGCTGCTAGGTACATGTACTGTCAACTATAGTCTACCCTCCTGCCCCACACCACACACATAGATGGCAGCACAAGTGCTTGGCTACCAAGGAGCCAATTAGGCAGCTAACATGACCCCACCTGATTTCCCCTTTTCATGAGTTTAGAGGAGACATACATTTTTTAAAATGCTATCAATACTGATATCTCATTATTATTGACTTTATGAGTAAACAATACTAACAATACTAACAATACTAACAATACTAAAACAAACACACACACACACACACACACACACACACACACACACACACACACACACACAGAGACACACACACAGACACACACACATATTTTTTACAACAATCAAGGAAAAGATTAAACAGGTGAGATAGGTAGGACTAGCAATTGATTGCTCAGTAACTAGGCACTTGCTGAGCCATCTATATTTAAAGACAGTTCATAAACTAAAATCATGGAGGTCATGGCATGTATTCTTCCCATAGTAGCATCACTGGGTTAAAGACAAATAAAAACAAAATATCCAAAAGTTTTCAAAAGATCAGAATTCTAAACCTAGGCATCATTTAACAGTTCATAATTATCTGTATATTTATTTATCAATTTCAGCAATTTCCTTTACAACTTTATGGTAACATTAAATTCTCTTTTTCAACTCTCACAATCTCAATCATTAAAATAATAAAAACAGGCTAACCATTTTGTACATCTGGCAATGAATTTTCCTCTGCTTGACAAACATAACCAAACAAACATCTAACATAGCATATGGTTCGCTTCAAAAAACATAAAAAGAGAAAACAGAAAAAGAAAGGAAAACAATCCCAGTTCTAACCATTAACAAAGAAAAAATTACAAATGAAGCAGCTAGGTGTACAAGAAAGCTTCAAATACACTGGATCTGGAAACTCACTCTGGCAGAGGTGAGGATTTAGTCGTAAAAGAGTGGTGTGAATTTAGAAGACTGCCTGAGTTTTTCCATAAACTTTCTAACTGCTATTGATAAATATAAATATAAATATATATATTTTTTTCTTCTCCAGCTAATGTGTGTTCAGCTCAACTTTTTTTTTTTTTTTTTTTTTTTTTTTTTTTAAGATGCAAAGTATGAAATCCAGAATTTAAGGGGAAAAAAATGATACAAGCATTCCGAATCTGTGGCTTGTGAAGTGTCATGCTAAAGCTTAATATTGACTATCAGCTGTGATTTTCTTACAAGACAATCTTGATTCTGCCGCAGTGTGTCCCCAGACCCCCTCCGCCATTGGGTTATGGCTACCCTGGCAGAAAGGATATCAAGTTACAGCACTGGCCATGTACTGTACGAGGCAGCACGCCAGCTGCGGTCAACACCTCTACTTCAGTCACAATTTCCCTTTGTGAAATATGCACTCCGGATTTACTTGTCTGTAAACTCATCTCTTGAACCTAATTCAGTTGTTAAATATCATGCAGAAGGCCTTTGAAAATAAATAAATGAATATATAAATAAATAAAAAATCAGACCATTAATGAGATTATTTATATTCTATTCTCTAAAAAGGTCTAAGTAAAGATGAAATCAGAAAAACTTACCCCCACTTTTCTTAAAAGATCTCCCACAATATTGAGAGCTGATATCCTTGCTGATGGCGTCATTGGTACACTTCCATTGTTCATGTTGTGCAAAGGGTGTGCTGTAAGTAAAAAAATGAGACCTGTAAATAGACTTCTAAATAAAGCACTCTGTTTAGTGCCTGCTTGCAAAATATATGTGCACATTCATTACAAAAATTTATCTTGTGAATATTCAACACCTTTGTTTGAAAATCACATCTACAAAATACAACTCTGAAAGAAAAGAAAAAGAAAAAGAAAAAAAAAAAAAAAAAAAAAAAAAAAAATATATATATATATATATATATATATATATATATATATATATATATATATATAACATAAAATGAACCCATTTAATTGAAAAATCACTACTTAAAAATTGATTGAGATTATTATACATTACACACTACACTGTTAGTATGATTAATACACCTATATTTCTATTTAAAAAAATGTATATAAATATCTATTTTCTGATTAAAAACAGAAAAAATTCAGAATCAAATATTCATCCAGTGTTTTGAGTTTTTAAAAGATCAATTTATATCCTTACTGAAACCTACCACTAGTGTATACAAGAAAGCATATTTATCATTGATTTTAAAGACAAACATTGCATGCACAAATAAAGAACTGTTTAAAAGGAAATGCACTGGCTGAAGGAGTATGAGTAATGATTGCCTTACTCTTTTTATAAACAATGATGAAGTAGCTAACTCTTTTACTTTCTTGACTGAATTTTGTAATCTCCCTATAAGAAATAAGGAATATAATCAGTCTTTGAATTAAGCTGATATTAAGTAAAAAATAGACTACTTCTTATTCTCATATTCTACGTCCATCTAAATCATTTTGTATTACATGTTTTACAAGTGTTTACATTTTCCTAAAATTATGTTATTGTTTTTCTGCTCATTACATAAATACAACTACTTCTTGCTGCCTTCCAAAAAAGGGGGAAAGGAAAAATAAAAACAATCACAAATGATAAGTTTGTCTTATCAAGGAAATATGCTTTTTTCAAAAATAGAAATTCCAGAATCTAGCATGCATTTATTAGCCTATCTGCACAACTTGTAAAAGTCAGTTCTAATACACAACAGCATTTGATCTGCTTTTCAAATAATAAAAACAAACTCTGGAATATATCAAAGCCAAATCAATGGTATCTGCCTGCTTACTTTTTACAGGTGTGCTTGGAACAGAATCTGTGAGCTGTGTGCTGGAAACAAGTTTATTGGAATCAACATTTTCATCAGAGACTGTCTGAGGAGGAGGCTGTAACTTGGGTGGAGGTTGAAGGTGCAGGTGATTATTCTGCTGGTGTTGCAGAGCCTTGTCATTATCTGGCTCGTCGTCGTCCTTGTTCTTTACACTCAGCTCCTGCCGAAGATCTGTCGGAAAACGACAGCTTTATCTTTCTATGTAAGGATTTAGAGTACACATAATTTTAGTTTATATTAAGACTATGAATAGGTTGTCATATGGAACAGCAACAATTACGTGGATAAAGGCTCATGAATTCTACGCCAAGCCCAATTCTGATGTTTTGTACTAAGAGAGAAGTTATATTCTACAATGTAGTGAATATTTGGCCTTATTATGCCCTTATCAATATCCTTTATAATCTAGATCTATTCCCCTGCAAATAATGTTCATTATCTTTTTCTTTATCATAATCATTATCCCCTTCCTTTACAGAAAAATAAAAAACTATAAAAAACACCACTGAACACACAAAAGGAACCTGCAAAGACCAATCTAACACTAAACATCAGAGTAAAACCAGCACATGCACCACATTCAGTCCCAAGTATTTCTCACCTCTGGCTTCGTCCTTCAGTCTTTGCACCATAATCTTCAGCGCCTCCTTTTCATCAAGCTCAGACTCCAGGAAGGCATTTCGCTCAATCGCTAAATTAAGCCTAGCCTCAAAGTCCTCTAAGGATGTCACTGTCGCCCTGGAAAATAATAACAAATTTAGGATTTCTCCCACTCGACTCGAAATAATAAATGATCTTTAACTTCTAAAGACTGAAATCTGAATGGAATTATACAGATACCTAATAGTTTTGATTGAGTTCTACACAAATCATACCAAATGCATCCATCAAATGCTTTTGTCTTCAAAATGAACATTCCTACATCCTACTAAATTTATTTTTAGGTAGGACAAGTCATTTTTTTTTTCTAACAAGGAGGAAAAGGAGATAGAAAAAAGAAAAAGAAGGCAGAGGAGCCTTCTGGATGAAGAGAAAGAAGAACAGAAGGAGAGAAATAAGAAATGAAGATGAGGACAAGGAGATAAAGAGACAAGAGCAGGATGAAGATCAAATAGAGATTGCAGTATGAACTTTCAGAAAGAGGAAAAGAAAGAAGGCATACCAAAGAAAAACTAAGAAATAAAAATAACACTGAGAAGAAGGATGATGATGAAAAAAAGGGAAAGGGAAAGGAAATGAAAATGCAGAATCAAGAGATAATAGTAAATGTGAGAATATTTCTTGCATGAAACAAAGCATATGCAGTTCCTGGGAGTTTTCACCTACATTCAGCAGGTGAATTTACAATTCTGTAAAGAACACTGATTTAAAAATTAGCAAAGGTTTTGAAGAAATTCAACATACACATCTATTGAAAGCAAAGTATAAAAAGTAAATAATCATACATGAACAAACATTCAGCAGGTTACTTTTACTTTTTACATACGAAAATGTCAATAAAACCATCCATGAACTGTGATAACAACTGAAAATAAACAATCAAAAATAGGTCAAGAACCAACAAAAGAGATATTCACTTTCTAATGAGGCAAGCACATCAGTTCTTGCCAGCTAATTTAACATTCAGGCAGACCTAAATGAAGATTTTTTGTTGCTCTCTACGTTACAATTTAAAAAAATATATTAAATTAATGACAAAAAGTATTTCTCCTAACGAATTTATTTCAACTGAACCAAAATAAAAAAACGAATATATTCTTCATAAAGAACTTATTGAAATTACCTATTGTGCCATCTGTCACTTTATTCACGCTGGCTATAAAACAAGGCAAGCCACCTTACATTCCCTTTTCTCTAATTTAGTTGTATTTCCCTACAGTGACTGGCCAAAAAATGAAACATTAGACAAAAAGACGACAACAAAGACAGACGAAAAATGCGAAACTAAAAGAAGAGAAGACATATACCTATCATCATCCTTACCTTTTAGCTCTTTCCAAATCGTCATTTGCTTGCTCAAGCTCCCGGATGTAGCGTGTGAGGTCCTCTTTGATATTCTTAATTTCTGATAATTCCCCTTGTAGGGATGACACTTGCCCGTTGAATTCATTGTGTAGACGCTCCAACCGTTCCTGTAATGGAAAGCATGCATTAGTCACTAATAAATAAACTAGCAAAAATGTATAAACCTTAACTCAAAAGAAAAACGGAAAGAAAAGAGAAAAGAACAAAAAAACGGACAAAAACTAGTAAAAATAGACGTTTGTTAATAATGGCACAGGTTCCCAGCTCAACCTCAGCCTCTCCCCGGTGAGATCACTTTCTGCCGGCCATGACGTAATCCTGTGACCGCTGCCTCAAAAGCACAAGCAGGCAACGGAACCGAGATGTTATCATTGGCAACGCTGGTGAGTCGGATCGTGCGGCGCCCCTTGCAAGACGCCAAATAAAAAGTAGTTGCGGAAACTGAGCGACCATGATCTCTCCTCTCAACTTTTACAATACGTCCCCCCCCCCCCCCCCTCTCTCTCTCTCTCTCTCTCTCTCTCTCTCTCTCTCTCTCTCTCTCTCTCTCTCTCTCTCTCTCTCTCTCTCTCTCTCTCTCTCTCTCTCTCTCTCTCCCTCTCTCCCTCTCTCCCTCTCTCCCTCTCTCCCTCTCTCCCTCTCTCCCTCTCTCCCTCTCTCCCTCTCTCCCTCCCTCTCTCCCTCCCTCTCCCTCTCCCTCTCCCTCTCCCTCTCCCTCTCCCTCTCCCTCTCTCTCTCTCTCCACTTGTCGGCCTCCCATAACTTCTCCCTCCCCCTTTCTTCCTTCATACTCCTTATCCCCTTGGCTCACGTTTGACCCTGCCTAACCCCGGCGCTGGCGTTGCCGGTATCGTGCCACAGGTTATCACGACTCATTTATATAAGAGCTACTCCTCTCGATAAAGGGCCCGCTCTTTATATATTTCTTTACATATATGTATATCAAATATAGAGTGTATTAGGAACAACGCAGGAAGTCTCTGACGTACAAAATCCTGCGTGCCTAGAAGTCCATCAGCAATGGCCAAATTCTATGAGCAGGCAGGCAGGCAGGCAGGCATCAGGAGGGGAAGGGCAACGCATATGGAGTCACCCGAAAATGAAAAATGCCCAAGCCCTAACAAGGAAAGACGCGATAAACGATAACATTCAAAACCTCGCTTCGACCGCCCGACCCATAAACCGACAAAAAGGGCTGGGGGCGCCGACGATCGCGGCAGGTGGAGCGGCAATCAATGTGAAGTCAGCAACAAGGCACAGCGTCAGGCGAGAAGCCGAGATGACTCACAACTTCGACGGATACGAATGGCAAATCGATAAGGATTGGCAGGCCGGATAATGCGAATGGAAAGCGAAAGCAGGTATCAGGGGCGGCGGATGCGCTCGTAGAGGTGATGGGAAGAGAAGTACCCAGGGTGCGCCGCAGCAGCCATTGCGTCACGACCGCGAGAGGAGGTCTCACAGGAAATGCTGAAATGGAATGGGCCGCAGGAAGGGTGAGAGGCTGGTGAAAGGGAGACTAAGCAGGCGTGGCAGGTTAGCAGAAGGTAGGCAATCCACTCGGATGCTGCTGCATTAAGGATAATCTCACACATTATCGGGGGGGCATGTACCCACTCCATACTCAGTTATCCCGTGGATCAGCATAAACCTCCCGCCGCACCTCCAGCGCGGCACCTGCTCTGGTCTCCGTCACGACATGGGTCTCGATTCCAGCTCGCCCAGGCTCCGCTTCGGCTGTAGTATCTCCATGCGCAGTGTCTCACCCTCAACTATGACGCGTAAAGCCGTCAAGATTTATTCAACGATGATAAAATAAACCCAGTGCAAGACAAAGACCTTTCGGTATCCAAGACTAGTCACGTAAGTTAAATAAATACAAAAGCTCTCAATCACCCTCCCTTCGCCTTACGTCATCGCGGGAGCTGCTCTTCCAGTTGCGGCTCGACCCTTTATACATTTATTCATGACACCATTCATGGCACGGCGGGGCAAGAGGAAACGTGGCTGTGAGTAAGCGGGGGGGTCGAGCGGCGTCCGGTGGGGAGGAAGCAAAAGGCAAAGTGGATGCCCTAGACGGGTTCCTCCACGGGCTTGCAGGTGGTGAATGTAGGCATTGCGTGTAGCACATATGGTAACAGATGGTGCTGGTTCAGAGCGTTAGGGATGATGGCGGAAAGTAACCATCACACGAGTGGTCAGATAAAATCAGACGGTTGGTCTAGTGGGTTGGGCTCACACTGTAGATGACGATATGTAGAGGACAACAAAAGCGGAGGCTGCCCAACGTGGCATTTCCTAAGCGTGAGGGGATGGATGAAGCCAGATAGAGCGCGGGCGTCGATTCTCTTATCGACAACCCATATTAAGAAGTCTAAGATAAAGTAGATCTCATTCGCCCGCTGTCAGGCTCATTATGTATTCACGCCATGTTAATCTCCGTCCCAACGACTGTGGCGCGTGTTTACACCGCCACGGCTCGCTCGCTCGCAACTTCGACAGTTTCCAATGTTGTTGCGACGGACCGGCAAACAAGACTCCGAGCAAATAGCCGGCAGTTACATGTCCGTCGCAAGGGATCGTTGAGCCATGCCAGGCACTGGGCGACGACGGCCGAACAGGCAGGCGAAGGTGAATATGTGTGGGCTGTTGCGACAGGTGCCGCTGTCACCCTCCCCTCCATCCCTTGAGAAAAAGGCTTGGAATAGGGAGGGGGACTGGGAGAGAGTCGGCGACCTTGGCGGCCGTCATCGTCATCAGGTCGCACTGGTCATGGCTGCGTCAGTCGTCTTGCACCTTCCACAAATCATCCGAGCGATTAACCGAGGCTGGATGCGACTTTCTCAAGGCAGTTTCCCTTTCCTCGACCCATCTTGTTCCTGCCGCACCTAGCTGCTTTTCCTTCCTAGAATTTATCTTCTACACAAACAACTGGCCTCTTGACCTTACCGATCGCCTGCCTTGTTTCCTCCTGGCCGGCCGAGAACTTGTCTACTTCCTACCCAGGCACCTTTCGGCCTTTCCCAAGACGGTATCTACAAGGCAGGGCTCTGCTCT
>NC_061842.1:12874106-12881606 GCF_019202785.1 Penaeus chinensis
CTGACCGTGAAAAGACAAAGAATCTAACTGCTGCACATTACACAAAAACAAGCGAGAACAACCCTCAGTCACTACACCCATGGCCGCAAATCATTATCGCATAAAAACAAGAAAACCTATCGAAGATCTTCACCCGAAAAGTCACAAAAGGCCCACTTGGCCATTGCGTACTTCCTGCTGATCGAGTCGTGACTTCCTCCCCTCGTTAAGGTATTCGTTAGCGAGGCCAGAAAGCACAGACATGCATGCGATATACACCAGACGCCTGACGTGGTCTTGGGGAATGGCACCGAACCCCAGACACTGCTAGCGGAAACAAAATTGGGAAATGCAGCAGGTCCCCCCAAGATATAAGGTAGGCTTAGAGAGAGGGAAACAAAAAACACACACACAAAAAAAAAAATAATATGTGCGAGAAGGGCATGCTGGATCTATACTGGACTGGCATTACGTATATAATGGAAGTTGAGCAAGCGCCGAATGCGAGACGAACTGTAACCGAACTCATTGACTGAGTTTCAGATTTACAAAGATTGTGATGAACGCCAGATAATCCCCAAACTTCCTAACCGCACGGTGTAATTTCTATGTAATCCACCTCAAACTTCCAGACAACTCCTCACAGCTTTTATAAGAAACGATACATGGCAACATTAATTTGTTCAAGTATACACGCAAAATACACTGAAAAATCGGTTCTCAAATAATAATCGCAATTCAGTGACAACAAAGCCACTTCTCCCCTGGACCTCCTCGCCTCCTACACGCTGGCTGCGACAAGGACTAGGATCGATAGTTGTCACACAGACCAATTCCAGCGCTTTAAGAAAAGAAAAAAAAAAACATAAAATCCATGTAAAAACAAAACAAACAAAAATGGCTACCAGACATGCCCACTTCCCTCCTTATTTCTCCGTGTCTAATTCAGACAACACCCGTTTTACTCCCGCCCACAAATTCCAATTAAAGGGCTCTGTTTTTTTCAGCACAGCACAATTGCATCTTTATCACCACTATGCAAAGCAAGCGTGTGAGCTTTTACAAGACTCGCTGCGTACAGGTGAACCGACACGAGATATTCATGAAGTAGAAAATTAAACAAGTTGAATTAATTCCGGCAAGTAGTGAGTGTCTTCTGCACAGAATCTCTGAGGAGTGTTAACAGGGGTTGGGGTCCAAGTTGGGGTTGGGGAAGGGATGGAGGATCAGGAGGGTCCCTAAGTGTGAGAGTCTGCCTATTACATCCAGCTCACGTGAGTCATCAGGTGGAGGAGGAGAGGGAGAGGGGGAGGGGGAGGGGGAAAGGGAGACGAAATGGAGGGGTGGAGGGCCGAGGGGGAGGGAGGGTGAACATACCGGCGTCGAGACACGATAAGGGCCTAGCCACTGTCTACCTCAAGAGCACACACGACCTAATGCCAATGGAGAGGGGTTTGTAACTTTACCCCTGATGTTTCGAGGGAGGGACAGGGGCGGCGATGGATGGATGAAGAGAAGAGAGAGGAGAGGGAGGAGGGAGGAGAGGGAGGGAGGGATGGAGACAGACACATAGATAAGAAGAGAAGTGGCAAATAGCAATGAAGATGAACATAAGTATGATTCATATTCACATGCAATGGCGACTTCCTAGCTGGCGCAAAAATAGTCCTATTGAATAAAAATGCTGCACTAGTTAAATTTAGGCCATCAAAAACAAGACTGATAACAAAACACATTAAAAGGACGACTCCTTATCACAAGGTGACCCGACTGTTATATATACATGTTGATTGATGATAAGCAAGCGCCGCTCAAAATATAACAAGCCAATAGTCAGCTTATCAGTCAGTGAATCCTTGTCACAACCGTGTCTGAAAAAATACTTTTATCGCAGGCCAAAGTTGAAGAGGAAGGGGATGGGACAGTAGCCCCTCCCCCTCTCCCCGCCTACCCCCAGAGTGGTAATTACTCCAACAAAGTTTACAAACACAGCTGTTGGGATGCGCCGGATGCACAGTGACGTTGGGCGCTGGGCGAGGATGCTTACTTACTGCAAGGGCCCCTCTAGTGGCAAAATTGTACGAACTCCATTTCTTAGGAAGAATATATTTGAAATATACAAATTAATGAGCAAAATGCCACAGACCACCAATCTCTCCGAAAACTACCCAAGGCAAACTCCTCACTTCCGTTGGCGGTCGCCCCTCGATGTCTTCACAAATCATGTTCTGATACAAGGAATCCTCCAACACTGATGGCTGTCCTAGCCCGCACGTCGACATGCAGGAGTCATCACCACGAGAGGTCCGGCATCTTCATCTGGCAACACTGATTCAACATCGATGACAGTGTTTACAGTACATCGGCGAGGTCACACTACCGATAGGGAGCATGAGAACGTCATCTTTATTGCAACACAGCTGATCTTTGTTTACACCTGGCCGGCCGCCCCCGCCGCCTTGTGTGCACAACACACGCGCCCATTCAGAACTCAATCAAAGCCTTCATTCACTCCTTTACTGCGGTGTGTTGCATCATCTCGTGCTGCCAAGGTAAAAGTCATTTCGTGTTTACTTTCTTCGCCAAATGTGGCATTTCCGCGGCGAGAACACAAAAGATGAGTATGCTGTTCTAAAAAAAAAAAAAAAAAAAAAAAAAAATCAAACGCGCAAGTGAACAGCGGAGTATTATTAAACAGCAAAAGAAAATCCTTCAGAGTGGTTGTAAGTGGAACGGGCAAGGAAACAGATAAAAGAAAAACACAGAAGAACGAAGGAGGAAAAGCGGGGAACACCAAAACATGATAGAGGGGGATGGATCGATCAAGTGAGGACAGAAGGGGGGGGGGGGGGTATCCACTAATCAACTATATGGGTGTGCGAAGCCCCATCATAGGGAGTGGGGGCTATAATGTTACTAATCTCTAACGACTACGAAATTTAGGGCAGCCTGCACCGACCCTCCAGAATCTCTTTCTTTTTTCGAATTAATATGACGTATTCTTTTATCCCTGGCGTCTGCTGGGTTAGGGTACAGTGACGTTACAGTCTAAATATTTCTCATTCTCAAAGCAAATAACCTTGCAAGTTTTCCAAGAACACGAAAATATTAGGAACACTTGATGTTTCACATGAAAATGAATGCGAGAATATACAAGGCACAGTGTAGCCAGAAAAGACAAAGATAAAGAGACGGGAGAGAGATGGAGGGAGGGAAGGGAGAGAAATATAGAGAGGGTATGAAAGGATGGAATGAAAGAGAGGTAGCGAGAGAGAGGGGGGAAGAAAGATATAGATAGAGAGAGAATGGGGAGAAGAGGATACAGAGGGGTTAGGAAGTGATGGAGGGAGAGAGGGAGGTAGGGAGAAATTGAAAGAGAGAGAAAGGTAGATAGACAGATAAATTGATAAAGAGAGGAGGGGGGAGGGGAGAGGAGAGGAGGTGAAGAGATGATAAGAAAGGAGGAGGAGAGGACAGTAGAAGTGAGGAAAATAGTGGACAGGAGACTAGATCAAAGAAAAGAAAAATGAAAAGAAAAGCAAGCAAGGAAAACGAGAAAGACAGGAGCGAAGAGAAACGTATACAGCAAAAGCAAACCAACATCTGCTCGTCGCATCACCATAAGGCAGGTCCTCCCCGCAGTTCCCTTCTAATCCTATACAAGTCCTCGCATCCCATACACGTCATGGCGATTCTCCTTGTATCGATCTCGCGACCCCACACGACCCACACTTGAACACACAACCACGTCGTTACTGACAATCCCCACCGATGAAGGCACTAAGGCATAAGCCCATCGAACGCACACACATCGCATAAATCGATTGAGCGGCTCTGGCAAATCACGATACCGCGGACCACTCGTCAAAAAGGAAGAAAAATACATGGGCATACGTAGAAGGAAAATCCCCGGCAACCTACCGAAAGGACAGTTGCATTCGCACGTCATACCCACGGCAACCCGGTCATCCGCACAGTGGATACAAAGACCACACATGCCCGACAGCTGAAGGGTTATGCTCGATCAATAACTCAACAGCGGCAGCCAAGAACAGCCTTTCTGTATAGAGTGATTTATTCGTATTTATTCGCACGCGTGGTCTATGCGAGGAAAAGGGAAGGGTTGGCATCAGTAGGAAAGGAAGGGAAGGAGGAAAAGAGGAAAAGAAAGACAAGGAACGGATGGGAAGGAGGAATAGAAAGACAAGGAAAGGAAGGGAAGGAGGAAAAGATGAAAAGAAAGACAAGGAACGGAAGGGAAGGAGGAAAAAAAAGGAAAGGAAAAGAGGCAAGTGAAACAAAGGTCAGAGAGAAAATAAGACCAACATGGGCTGCCGAAAGAGTTATATGGGCGCGCTCTCCTGGACCCGGGCCATGCGAAGACGTAAAATCGTTAAGTACAGCCGCCATCAAGAAGACCCAGACACATTCGCGACACGCACACGTACACACGCAAACGAACACGTACAACCACACGCACGCACACGCGCACGCACACGCGCACGCACACGCGCACGCGCACGCACACGCACACGCACACACACACGCACACACACACACACACACACACCGACGGTATCTTTCCCCTTCCCCGCTTCCATACTGATCGCGACAGCTGCACTCCATCGCCAAATGCATACAAGCAGAGCGTTGCTCAATAACTTCCAACCATCTGGAGATCCCTCTAGATCCTCGCTTCTTTACTTCCTTCCGCTTACCTTTGCCTCACTCACAGACTCATTCCCTCCCTCACTCTCACGCGTGCTTGCAAGGAACAGGTCTGTGTTCCATCCCGCGATCCGTGGTCTGGAGTCACGCACCGCCCAGCCCGGCCACTTAGCCCCGAGACCATAGCGCTGCCTGGGTAGGAGGGCGGTCGGGCACGGCGAGGTAAACCACATGAATGTAGTAAGCTTCCGACGCGAGCTTGCAACGCCGGTCTGTGTGAAGTGTCGGATGCAGACTGGTCAGACCGATTGGTAAGACTGCGATGCATCAAAAAATACAAATGGAAGATATCAGAAAGACAATAACAATATAATTATGATAATACATCATGGAACTGTCAGTACCGCGTCACGCACAAGAATAAAAACTCGCCCTCTCACATTTCAAAACGACGCTATTTCGAACAAAAAGAAATAAGACCGTAAAACAGCAACCCGACGCTATCGTGGCATCTTCCGGGCGAGTGACACAAGATCCGCGAATCCTCCTGTTCATTCATTCCTCACAGATCCTCTTCCGAGTCGACCTTCTGAACTTCCGTCAAATCACATTTCCCCTATTTTACCTTTTTTACTATTTCCCGGCGGCATTGTAACATCCGCAATAAAGATTACCTGCGTAGTGAAAGGTACGTGCAACAGCTGAGCATGCCCGGCGGGTATGGTGGGCAGGATTTAAAGTGCGCGCCGCCGATGCCCGCTGCGAGTCCGTTTAACCGTCACTCCGCGGGCCGGTTATTACAGTACAGTATGCTTCTCGCACGAACCGCTTTCAAATACTCTTGAACATCTCCATCTAAGCTTCCCGTGGCGTCCTATGGCAACGTCCAACGCAACGACCTGCATTTGAAACGAGCTAATCAGCCATGCCAGTCACGGGTGCGGGATATTGTCGCCTCGGTGGCCGGACTATCAACACGCCGCGTGGCAAAGGCGATATAGAGGGGCTATTCATATGCACACCGTTTCAGAATAACTATGAAGCTGGGAACTGAGGGGGGGGGGGGGTAAAAAAAAAACCAGAGAGAGAGAGAGAGAGAGAGAGAGAGAGAGAGAGAGAGAGAGAGAGAGAGAGAGAGAGAGAGAGAGAGAGAGAGAGAGAGAGAGAGAGAGAGAGAGAGAGAGAGAGAGGGGGAGGGAGGGAGAGAGAGAGAGAGAGAGAGAGAGAGAGAGAGAGAGAGAGAGAGAGAGAGAGAGAGAGAGAGAGAGAGAGAGAGAGAGAGGGAGGGGGAGAGAGAGAGAGAGAGAGAGGGAGGGGGGAGAGAGAGAGAGAGAGAGAGAGAGAGAGAGAGAGAGAGAGAGAGAGAGAGAGAGAGAGAGAGAGAGAGAGAGAGAGAGAGAGAGAGAGAGGGAGGGAGGGAGGGAGGGAGGGAGGGAGGGAGGGAGGGAGGGAGGGAGGGAGAGAGAGAGAGAGAGGGAGGGGGAGAGAGAGAGAGAGAGAGAGAGAGAGAGAGAGAGAGAGAGAGAGAGAGAGAGAGAGAGAGAGAGAGAGAGAGAGAGAGAGAGAGAGAGGAACCGTACAAACAGCAAGAACCCAGCATTAACCCGGCTCCTAGATGCTGCCTCTAGAAAGATTTACGAGAACAGTCGTTTTTATCGTTTTTAAGAGATTTGTTGCATAACCATAATAAAAACAGTACGTAATCCTATACATGCGTATCAGAACTATAGAAAACAATTAAGTGTACTATAAATAACTGCATGCCGATTAGCATCTGACGTGGCGAGGACAATGAGTGGCCTGGGAGCGTGGCCGGAAAGCTGATATCATGGCCATCTTATACAAGGAGGAAGTGGTGAGGTGTCCGCTCCTCTCTCTTTCTCTCTCTCTTATTTCTCATTTCCCTTACTCTCTCTCCCCTTTCTTTCTATGTAAAAGGTTAAAAACGGGGGAAGGAAGAAAGGAGGGAGGGAGAGTGAGAGGCGAGGGAGAGAGGGAAAGAGGGAGAGGGAGAGGGAGAGGGAGAGAGGGAGGGAGGGAGGGAGGGAGGGAGGGAGGGAGGGAGGGAGGGAAGGAGGGAAGGAGGGAAGGAGGGAGGGAGGGAGGGAGGGAGGGAGGGAGGGAGGGAGGGAGAGAGGGAGAGAGAGAGAGAGAGAGAGAGAGAGAGAGAGAGAGAGAGAGAGAGAGAGAGAGAGAGAGAGAGAGAGAGAGAGAGAGAGAGAGAGAGAGAGAGAGAGAGACGGAGGGGGGGGGGGGCATTGTCACCTCCGCCCACTTGCCACTTGGTCTCCGAGGCCTGCTTATTCACGTGGCCATTCTCTGCTGCATGCCTGGCAAGCGCCCACGCAGGCAAAGCAGAGAGAATGTCCACTGTAGAACACACCCTCGATTCCAATTTCAAACGTAAACAACTGGAGTGAAATAAAACATGTGTAGAGACTTCGAGGAAATGCACGACCAGCACATGCGCGCGAGTGACGTAGTGACTGGCAGCTGCATGATTTTTGTCTTTCGCTCGAGTAACTGCCACCCGTGACGTCACAACTTTCTGCCAGTGTTCAAGCTTAACATACGCGCTCCAACTCCGGCGGAATTTCGAAAGCGTCTGGTATGTCAGCTGATGCGGGGGAGGGGGAGAGACTACTGGCCTACCAATCGCTCATTCATTTCCACGTCATCGGGCTAATGAGAAATATATAGAACCAGCAAAATTCGATTTCATTCATAAACTTCACGGCGACCCACGCCTTTCTGTGCACCAAACAAGGCGCCCACGTCCAATGGATGCTCCTGTGGAGGAGAAAATGTATGGATCTTTTTCCTCAACCAATGCGAATTAGAAATGGGAAAATG
>NC_061842.1:12886606-12904106 GCF_019202785.1 Penaeus chinensis
GCAATCCACCTACGTCTTCCCACTAAGTAGCCCCAAGTCCGTACCCACAAGTGGCGTAACATTTGGTGCGTCATCCGAGCACCAGCTGTCCGAGCCTACTCCGCCCGCAACGTCCCTGCCCGCGCCCCGGCTCATCCCATTCAAAATCGTAACGTATTCTGCCTCCTCGGCCCTCTCAGCCCCATTTTCGTCTGCGCAGCCAGGTCGTGCCGAGAAAAAGCGGGCGGGGCAGGCAGGCAGGCATGTGGGCTCTGTACGGTCTAACGATCGCCCTACGTCGCCGTCTGCGCCATCGCCCGCGTGCAACCTCGGCTATCCTTCGGGCTCCGCGAGGAAGCGAAGGCCTGCCGCCAGGGTGTCTCGCTGCTATGGGGGCTGATGCCATACCCAGTTGACACAACGCCAGAGCTAATAAGGAACAGGATCCTCCAAAGGACGAAGGGAGCGGAGTGTGGAAGGGGAAGTGGAGGAAGAAGGGGAGGGGAAAGGGGAAGGGGGAATGGGAAGAGGGAGGGGAAGGGACAGCGGAATGGGAAGAGGTCGCTGAAACTCGGGTTGCGACAGTCGTGGCACCTGAGCGACATCTCCGCGAGTACGTTGCTGCCCAGGTGGACGGCGTGAAAGCCTCTGCACGCAATGTGCCTTTTCCTTTACACTAGCCAACCAACCATTTGCTAATGTGATCACAAGCGCTTGCAGTTTAACGAATCAAAACACACCCGAACGGACACACGCACAAAAAACATAATCCCTGCACTGAGCTGCTAGGCTGCCCAAGCACACCGTTCTGTCACTTTACATAACTGGTTCGTTCCCGCGGCCACCATATCGAATTTTGCTCCCCGCTCACTCCCACTTGAAGACGGTGTCTGTTACACCCGCTAACGAAGTGAATAATAGAGGGAGAGAGGGGAGAGGGGAGAGGGGAGAGGGAGAGGGAGAGAGAGAGAGAGAGAGAGAGAGAGAGAGAGAGAGAGAGAGAGAGAGAGAGAGAGAGAGAGAGAGAGAGAGAGAGAGAGAGAGAGAGAGAGAGAGTGAGTGAGGGAGAGAGAGAGAGAGAGAGAGAGAGAGAGAGAGAGAGAGAGAGAGAGAGAGAGAGAGAGTGAGGGAGAGAGAGAGAGAGAGAGAGAGAGAGAGAGAGAGAGAGAGAGAGAGAGAGAGAGAGAGAGAGAGAGAGAGAGAGAGAGAGAGAGAGAGAGAGAGAGACTCATTACAAAAGGATATACGTACTGGACCTATAAATGAAGTCAGAGTCCCCCTTCACTTTCAGTTTTCGAGGCAGCTGGCGTCTCCCCCCTTACCCCCCCCCCCCGCACCCCAACCCGAGCTCCGTCGCCAAGGTCAAGCTAGGCCGCACCGGAACCCCTCGGCGTGCGACGACATGCAAGGGACCTCCGCCAAGGGGAAGGGGCTGGGGGAGGGGAGCTTTACCTCATCTCACATTACAGAGTTCAACTTCTCAAAACTACTTTCAAAATAAAGCATACCAGAGGCAATGTCTAGTTCCTTATCGCGAGCATAAAAAAACTGTAATGCTACATCATCAGTACTAGAAGTGCTGATTTGCCAAACAGCTTTTCGACTCTAATCCAAATTGAAACGTTGGCGGCAAAGCAGGTGAGCTCACTGAAGCAAGCACAGTCAGCATGGTGGTATCAACGAATATAAAAACCCTGCCTAAAAATACAACTAAAGCGATAAGGATTAATCTCTTGTAATGGGTATATCCTTAGGTGCAGGTGGTGGCGTGGAAGGAGGTTAGGTCGTGATGTCACAGTCATCTTCTGTTACGCCCAGTGGAGGCCCACCGCATTCCAAGGGGGAACAGGCGTGGATAAATACTTACCCTCACACAGACATTCACAAACACAGACAAACACAGACGAGGACGCACACACGCGCACACGGTGAAGGGAATGAATGGCCCGAAAGTCGGATCCGTAACCTCTCTAACCGCATCTGGTCGTGAAATGGATTTAAGATTTAGGCACCGCAATTAGGTCTGCTTCTCGCGCTGCACCGCGTGATGTTGCATAATCTAGACATCCGGTGGCGTAGTATCCCCCCACCCCTACCATCCTAACCTAACTACCTCAAGCAGGCAGTGAATCATCAACTTCCTCCAGATTAACCTACCATGACACCCATCGACTCCAGACCCTGAGAAATGCATCCCGCAAACTCGTCACAAATTCGCCCCCACCCTGAAGTACAGTGCCTCCCTTTACCATATCGATCCCGACCGTACCTAGGATCCTATGGGAACTTGCCAGCCACATACAGCAAAGTATCTCCCACAGCCATCTCGACGGACAGCCATCGGGTCGCACCTCCCAAGCCTGGGTATACAAACACCGCCCCCGCCCGCCCCGCCCTTCCTGACACACCTCATCCACGGCGAAAATGAGAAGCTCCGCTCACACCCGTGACCGACATCCCGGCAGACAGCGTGGGATTTCCGCTATCAGGCACCAGCCTTCGACGAGGCGCTGGCACAAGGCGCGAGAGGGCAGCGAGGCTGGGCACGGCGGGCGGCCTGGGACTACTCTGCGGGTGATGAGGATGAGGGCGTCGGCGACCTACATTGCAACGCCATCATCATCACTGCACTCACTGTGCTCTATATTTTTCTCGCTCTATTATGTGCATACATAAATATATCTATACACACTCACTCACTCTCTCTCACACACACACATATATATATTATACATATATTATATAATATATATAATATTTATGCATATATATTCAATATATACAAATACATATATACATTTACATATTTAAATATATACATATACATATATATACACATATACACACATATGTACGCATATATATACACACATACATACATACATGCGCGCGCGCGCACACACACACACACACACACACACACACACACACACACACACACACACACACACACACACACACACACACACACACATGTACATAAATATTTTAATATACACACACACACGAATAAATAGATTCCCTTGTCATGTTACAGGGATACAATGCAGTTGCATCATACAGCTATCATTAGCCACGTCCGTACCCTGCGTGTAAAACTAATGCAAATGAAGAACAAACACACAAAAAGGAGGAAAGTAAATACGCAATTTCCTCCTTCAACAAACACAAGCCCACCCCGGGGCTAACGCTGCACGCAAACCCGACGTAATTAAACTCGCAGATTCATGATTTGCCAAGGACGCGCCACTCACAGCTACGCAAGGCTCTACATTCCATCAAGTGGAGGAGTGTGACTGCATAGTGTGCAGCTGTTTGCCTGATTCTGGGAGCAGGGCGGACGGACGGCGGTTTATGTATCTGCGAGGAGGAGGAGGAGGAGGAGGAGGAGGAGGAGGAGGAGGAGGAAGAAGAGGAAGAGGAAGAGGAGGGAGGAGAGGGGAGGAGAGATGATAGGGGAAAAAAGTACAACAAAAGGAAATGAAAGCTCTTAATAAAAAAAAAAAAAAAAAAAAAAAAAAAATCTTGCGGATGGACAAACTCATATGAAAGCGAGCGCTTTGTTTGGGATAAAAAGGAAAACATATAAAAAAGTAGCCCGCCCCAGGCCAGGGGAAAGGAATGATTGAAGTAGCAGCTCTGAGGGGAGGCGAAGGATAGGTCTTCCAGATGAGTCACCCAAAGGGGAAAAAGTGTATGCGGGGCGAGCGAGAGAGAGGCGACGGGCAAGAAGTGGCGAAGGGACGGAGAAGTGCGATGGCACCAAGGGCAAAGGGTTGATCCATGGCTCAGAGCTTTCTCTGACCTGCCAATGGAGTTTAGTAACCAAAGCAAGTGGAGAGAGGTAAAAGAGTCCGAATTAAATGAATGTGTTGCTTTGATTCATGCTTGGCCTAAAGACCTATCTCAGTACAGCTTTTATGGCCAAACATTTTACAAAACGCGTGCAGCAGCCACTGTTTGTACAGTACTGGCACAATGTCATTTTTTTTTTTTTTTTTTTTAATAATCAGAATAAAGAAAAAATAAAAGGCTGAAGGATATCTATGTTATGAAAAGGATACAATCAACACATTAAAAAAACGGAAGACACGAAAACATGACGTGATCCTTCCGAAAACACCAACGAAGGTTCACTTCCCGTCGACCGCCCTCTCTATTTCCCCGCGGGCGGCGCACGTCGCAATAACCCGCCGTTCGTTTAGCAACTCGGGAGATATTAAATTTGGAGTGGTAGTCCGGGCGGAGGAAGAAGGGGAAAGGGAAACACTTACGTATTGGTCAACAACTCGTCAACAACCCCTTAGGCAATGAGAGAAGGATGGACATTTGGCCATTCTGAAGAAGACTAGTTGCTACTGAATACGAGTCGCTAGCTGCATCAGTCTATTCAACTAACGTAGTAATAGCCGCCCTAACAAACCCATTTCCTGAGTGACAAATATGAAGTGTGGGGAAAGAGGGATTCTCGCACGTGTTATTCTGGTACAAAGAATACCAGCCAGGCAATACAAATAAACATTCCACAACATATTTCCGAAGGATCTAGTTACCTCGCCCAAAGGAAGACATGTACGCAAGAGAGCCCAGAGGCATGTTTCCTCAAGCCCTTTTACCGGACACAGCAACCGGACAGTTGCGACAAACCTCATGGCAACACAGCGGATAACATCGCAGGTTCCACTCACTACTGCGTGCTGCCTCCCCTCATTCATTATATTCTTCCCGCTTCCTGAACGTACAAAGCAGAGAACTTACGGTGTGGAATACATATTTTAGAGCGGAAGGAGGCAGGGAAGGAGGCGCGATCGGGGAGATAACAAGCGAAGCTGTAAAGCTAAGAGAGGGAGAGAGAGAGGGAGGGAGGGAGGAAGGGGGAGATAGAGAGATAGAGAGATAGAGAGATAGAGAGAAAGAGAAAGAGAAGAGAGAGAGAGAGAGAGAGAGAGAGAGAGAGAGAGAGAGAGAGAGAGAGAGAGAGAGAGAGAGAGAGAGAGAGAGAGAGGAGAGAGAGAGAGAGAGAGAGAGGAGAGAGAGAGATAGAGAGAGAGGGGGGGGGGAGAGATAGAGAGAGAGAGGGGGGAGAGATAGAGAGAGAGAGGGGGGGGGGGAGATAGAGAGAGAGAGGGGGGGGGGAGATAGAGAGAGAGAGGGGGGGAGAGAGAGAGAGAGAGGGGGGGAGAGATAGAGAGAGAGAGGGGGGGAGAGATAGAGAGAGAGAGGGGGGGAGAGATAGAGAGAGAGGAGAGGGGGAGAGAGAGGAGAGAGGGGGAGAGGGAGGAGAGGGGGGGAGGGGGGGAGGGGGGGAGAGGGGGAGAGGGAGGGAGAGAGAGAGAGAGAGAGAGAGAGAGAGAGAGAGAGAGAGAGAGAGAGAGAGAGAGAGAGAGAGAGAGAGAGAGAGAGAAGGGGGGAGGGGGGAGGGGGGAGGGGGGAGAGGAGAGAGGAGAGAGAGGAGAGGGAGGAAAGAGGAGAGAGAGGGAGAGTGTTTGTGAGTGAGTGAGTGAGTGAGTGAGTTTGTGTGCGCGCGCGCTCCACTTCCGGTCTCCTGTCTGCATCAACTTGCAAGACCCAATCACGCCCTGCGCTGCCTGGATGCATCCCCACAGCCCGTGAAGAGCAACCTTTCTTGCAGCCCCACTCGCCGCCCAGCCTGCCTGAATCAAGACGACGACTCCGGCCATCCATGAGGTCTTTCTCGCGCGCTCCGGCAAAAAGCCCGTCGCCCGCACCTGCTGCCTCGGCCGCGGGAGCATGAGCGCCTCCTGACCATGACAGACAGCAAGAAAGGCCGAGGAAAACCGTAATCTGGGCACCTGGCTACAAGAGAACTTCCTTCATCAATCAGTAAACAAGAACCGTTCAGAAACTACTGATTAACTGAGTTGGAAGCGCCATGGTGGGGGTGGGGGTTAGATACAGACATGTGATGTAACTGCAACACGACCCAATTAGCAGATGAGGCGAGGCGGCGGCGGAGAAAAAAATGGGAAGAAGCGATAAGAGAAAGACGCTAAAGAAGATGAGAAGGAAAGTCAAGAGATAGAGCTATACACACTGGCTGAGATACAGACCAAAAAGGCAACGGCTGGCCGAAGGAGGAATTCCTATATCAACGTTGCAAAAATACAAAAAGGCGACTGCACCGAGGGACGGCTGGGTGCTTGGCGGGTGCAGCGGCGACCACGGCAGCCAGGGAGCGAAGCCTTGCCAATATCAAAATTTCACGCCCAACCCATCTCATTCCGTCCTCTCCGCTGTGAAGCCCTGTTATCACCAACGTTTCCCACCTAACAGAATTCATTCCTTCTCTTCCGCTAACAAGATACGTTCTGAATCTTACCAGCGGCCGGATAGATGACTGATAGAGGAGATTTAACCGCCACCAAATCTTCACCACAATTAAAACCTGCCTGGGGGGTGACCGTACACCCGGACAGACAGACGCGCAGAGGAAGACCTACTCGGCAGTAGAGCATGTCACGTGGACCTCCATGTGACGCTGGACTCGCCGAAGTCGCCGCGGCACCTTCATCTTGACCGCACTCCCTATAGAATATCGACCGTGCCTCACCCGTTCACGTCCTGGGGGGGGGGGGGGGGGGGGGTACCCAATCCTCCTAACGTTTCATGATTTATCTTATTTTGTCTGTCATCGGCATTTCTCGCTTTCTCTCTCTCTCTCTCTCTCTCTCTCTCTCTCTCTCTCTCTCTCTCTCTCTCTCTCTCTCTCTCTCTCTCTCTCTCTCTCTCGCTCTCTCTCTCTCTCCCCCTCCTTCTCACTCTCTCTCTCTCTCCCCCTCCTTCTCACTCTCTCTCTCACTCTCCCCCTCCTTCTCTCTCTCTCTCTCACTCTCACTCTCACTCTAACTCTCACTCTCACTCTCACTCTCACTCTCACTCTCACTCTCACTCTCTCTCTCTCACTCTCTCTCTCTCTCTCTCTCTCTCCCTCCTTCTCACTCTCTCTCTCTCTCTCCCCCTCCTTCTCACTCTCTCTCTCACTCTCCCCCTCCTTCTCACTCTCTCTATCACTCTCCCCCTCCTTATCTCTCTCTATTTCTCACTCTCCCCCTCCTTCTCTCCCTCTCTCTTTCTCTCCTTCTCTCCAGGTAATTATCTCATATCCTTCCATCCTGCGGGCCATCATTAAAACGGTACCGACAAGAGACACGAAATAACTCCCTCCCCCTTCCCCCTCCCCCTCCCCCACCCGACCTTCACCCGGCGTCGTCCCTCTCTCTATCGCAACAAACGCGCGAAGGCTAAACAACCAACAATCAGCTCTGTTTCCTGTCGATAGCATGCCAATGCCATCCGCGGCGTTTTATTACCGTATACAAATGCCTATTCTTATATACTACCTGCTTGGCATACTTTTCCTCCCAGGGACGCTCGGCTCTTTGCTTACCTGAAATGAGAGAGAAAAATGTTTTAGTAAAGGTCAGGAGCTCATTATTCAGTAAATTCCGATATTAGATATACTGAATACCTTTTAATATTTTACTATAAATAAGAAAACACACATTTCTTCAACAATAATAAATTGAATACAAAAACAAGATACATCAGTCGACAATTAAATAAATATAAATATATAATGCAAAAACGTACATTGGAACAAAATGGACATCTAACAAGCAGGGGAAAAAAAACTGAAATGTGAAAGGAAGAAAAGGGAGAAATCGAGAATTCACAAAGGATAAGACGATGCTCGAAGACCACCCAACTTCAACCCTCGACCTCAATAGGTGATTTGTTGGCGCTGAAGGAGGCGACGGAAGCCATGACGCAACGGAACTGTCCTCTTTTCATTTATTTCGAACACAGTATTCCCGAGACTGAGCGGCGGCGTCGGCGTCATTACAATAATCGAATTATAATGGTCGCGGGATTGGTCGTCACTTTCGATTAAGCTTCACTTCTCAGGGGAATCTTCCGGCAGGGCAACCCACCCCCTCTTAGACCTTCATCGTTTCTTTCCTCACGGACGACGCTGGAAAACAATATCTAGAAGCGAAATCCGAAGCAGCCGGCATGAATACGACCAAGTGCCGCATAGGCTGACAGACGTGTGGCCTACTTGGGAGCCATGAATAGACGATCCAGCTGTGTCTGAATGTCACGACGAAGGCTGTGAAGGCCTATCCGAAGAATAGATGTGCAGGTCATATGCTTACACCCAATGTTTTGCCAGGGAGAATAAGCTGACTAAACATGATTTAAAATTAATACTGAATTGGTATAAAAATAAATTATATTACAAAATCATCGTATAAAACGCCAATTCCCGGTCGCCCCAAGCACCACATCACACAAACATCATCACTTCCCGGAAATTTTCTTGGAATCATCGCAAGAAAACAAGTGTTTTCAGTTAAAGGCAAAATTAACAATCACGAAGCTTTGCAGCACGAAACATTTAACTAACCTTCCCGTGACCTTCAGGTCAGCTAAGTTTAACAACAAACAAGGCTAGCGTGTGCGGCGGCGATAGGCAACCCCGCCAGAATTCAACATTAAAGAGCCAGACATGATATACAATGCAATGACATAAAACGCAATTTTAACCGTCGATACCCACCCCCCCCCCCAACCCCTGCGACGACGCCAGCACGGCTGCCGCTGAAGGATTTCATTACGTCAACTTACCCCCCCCCCCCATACACACACGCCTGCCGGTGCCAGGGGGATCCACTTTGCTGGGCGTAGGATACTCGTGTGATCGCTCCAGGTTCATTAGGCATGGCATTTTATTCGACTTACACAACTCAAACATACATTTGGTAAATGCCCAGCCCCCTTCTCTACTCCTGGTGTCCTAGCTGTTACATGGAAAAATGTTACCAGCCAAAATAGGTGTTCCGGACCTTAAGCATCGCAAGACGAATGCAATAACGGCGATTCAAGGATGCAGTATATTCAACAGAATATACGATCATGTTGGACTGCCTCCCCTCATCAGCGCTCTCTGACAAGGTCTCAGTATATTTTGGTCCAGTGCGTGCCAGGCCTGCCCGACGCGTCGCTGCAGTCCATAGGCCCGAGGGAGTGAGGTAGGTGAGGTGGAGACGATGGGGGGAGGGGAGGGGAGGAAGGGGGAGGGTGGAGTGGGGTGGGGGTGCAATCAACTCACTGCGGGATTTTATTCCGAGGTCAAGGTTGAATATTACAGAATGTTGACTGTCTGCAATAAATAGCTCTACAACACGACCAAAAGCCTTTGATTGTGCTTGCAGGCCGGCCCTCCTAATACGTCGATATCATTCTCGCATTTTATATCTGCAATATCCGGCGTCCACACAGCCGTCAGATCATAAAGCACCTGAGAAAGAGACGGAACAATTCATTCGAAATGCACTGCGGCTTTTGCCACAGCTTCACGAGATTCTGTTTAACTGCACTGGGCTGAATACCATAAAATTAAATTTCATGAAATGTAATGTGGTCTGACATTTCAATGATATTAACCCTCCTTCCTACCTAGGAAAGCCAACAAACGTTTAGTCATTCATTTAGCTTAACTACAAATGAAATATCGACCCAAACGTAACTCAGGCCCCCGTGTTCCTCTTACTCCTCCCAGCCTCGCGCAGAAAGGCACCTCAAAATCCTCGACATACCAGTAACAGCGTGTCACGTCACTCTTTCTGCGAAGGTAACATCACCTAGACCCGCCTGAGAGATGAGGGAAAAGAGTGACATGTTCCTCAGGGTTCCGCGCATTTTTCATCGTCATCGGGGATAGAACGACACGACGCTCCCTCACGACGAATGCCCAAGGACGACCTCGGAGAACCAGTAATACGGAGGAGGAACAAGACACGATGCTCTCACTCGACGCCCCCAGGCACTCCGGACCAGTACGCTTTTCTGCGTCTTTGAAATGTTACGTTTTTGCCTCGACGCAGTTCCTTGAGGCGGCAAGAAGTCAGAGATGATAAATATGAACATAAAAGCGGAAGGTGTATATATGTGTGTGTGTGTGTGTGTGTGTGTGTGTGTGTGTGTGTGTGTGTGTGTGTGTGTGTGTGTGTGTGTGTGTGTGTGTGTGTGTGTGTGTGTGTGTCTATCTATCTATCTATCTATATACATATAATATATAATATATAATATATATATATATATATATATATATATATATATAAACATCACGTACAAAATAGGAGAAAGAAATGCAACGGCGACAGGCAAAAAGAAAAAAAAAGATACCTAAACGTCAACATGAAAGGGATTTATAACCCCGGTGAGAAGACGAAACTCCTAATGATAATGAGAGGCTTCCGGGGTTAGTGACAATAACAACCCCCTCGCGCCTCTGCCACTCACGTACGTAACTGTGCGTGCGTGCTTGCCCTGTGTGTTCGATTGTTGACGTTAGTGTGTACATATTTGAGGGCATGCGGACATAATTGAAGACAACGGCACAGACGGCAATAAACTCTTACTGGAGAGACGCCTCATACGCCCTGACCTCTGACCTCCGACCCCTGCGACCCCTTCCCCGCAATCGGCGTGACCCTGACTCATCCTGCCATTGATCTCCATCACCATTAGAACGGTGCTGTTGCTGCTGCGCGTATACTCGGGCGGCAAGGATGAGAACGCCTCCCGAGAAAAAAAGTCTCACATCATGTCGACGTGCTCCATGGCGGTGCGGACTTACGGCTGGATTACGAACAAACGTTTGCGAACGCCTCCCACTCTCTCTAAACACGAATATACACACACACAGACACACACTCGCAGACAAAGATACACATCCTCACACTCAATAAACGACTGGGAGGAGCTCTTTACGGGAGATTAAAGCTCGCCTTTTAAGCCGCACGCACCTGGGCCACGACCCTTCCTCAGTGATAGGAGGAAAGCATCGCCAGCATACCTCATACATATCCAAAAAAATGACTTTTGATATCGTTTTATACATTTGCATTTGCCTGTATCCACCTGGAAGGGAAGGAGAAATCGCTATTCGGCAAGTAATTTCTCGTAGATTTTGCGTCGGACTCGAAGTGTGACGCACTTCGCAAAAGGTCGCGGGGATCATGCCCGAAGCCCCCATGACGCGGAGTCCCGGCTACGGAGAACTCACTCCTCGCAGCCCGTGTCGGCGGAATTATCCTTTGCTCTCAGAGACTGATGAACCGGTACTGGCATGCACAAAGTTCATTGCAACAAATGTAGAAAGTAGTACATGTATCTCTGACGAAGATACAATCTAAACCTCTGTTACTATTAAAATATTAAGCTCATGCACAATCTGCTGGTATACCTGAGAATTTACAGGTTTCGTGTATCAGAATTTGTAAATAGGGAGAAATAAAATACGAGAGAGAAAGAGACTGAGCTGGGGAAAGGCGTCTTTCATCTACTTACATTACTATGCAGGGATGGAAATACAAACCAAAATACCCACGGAACTTGGGATTACTGCCGTTCTGGGTTTGAACTTCGTGATCGCAACATTAAACATACAGTACAAACAACATTTCTGACAACGAAGCTCCAGAATAGAAATGCGACCAAGCCCTCCGTTCCGTTTCTCGTCGCGGGGTGGCGGGAGAAGCCCTCCGTCAGCGCGAGGCTGAACGTGTGGGAGCATTGGGTGTTGGAACAGCGCCGCCACCAGCACCCGCGGCAGGAAGGCCTGAAGGCACGCCCGCGGCCAAACGCGAGGTATTAAGACGCAGCCGCAGCCGTCACCGCTGTCGCTGCGGCTGCACCATCATTCTACAACAATACTGGGATTCGCTAATAATACACTCTGGCCACTCTCTATAAAATGGGGGTCTGGAGAGTTAATGGCTTGCTTTATTGCATTAAGAGCATTAACCAGATAACCTCATCACGAAATGCGGAGGGAAAAGGAGCCAACCCATCCATTTTCGCTGGAGAAAAAATCTATTGAATGCTGGAAACTTTCGTAACACCTTTCCGGGTTTGCGGCAAAGCTGGATAAGAAAAGAGCTGAACTAATGCCGCGTCGTTTGTCTGACTTCCCGTTTCAGGAGTACCCATGAGTACATCCCAGGGCCCCGTTTTACCATGACATTACTCGTCACTCCCCCTTCCATTATCTTGAGATTGCGCAGCGAATCTCATCACCTCGGCATGCAGCAACTCTTAATAATGTAATTAATCGTTAGTCAAGCTACCTGGAAACCTCTATTACAGCTCACCACCAAACGATGAGCACTGCCCCTCAGAGACCTGGGTCGAGGATCAATAAATCCAGGTTCAAGCAGCGACCTTCGAACACAATTACAGGCGCTAAGCAGACTTGCTGCCACGTAATTGGCAAGCAACCAATAATAAACAGACAAAAAAAAATCGATGGCAACAATTTAAGGCAGCGTTAAACAAAATGAGGATGAGGCAAATACATAACGAAGAGATTTCAACAAAGCCAGCGCTGCGGATCACATTCGTAAGTGGAAACGTGTAAGGCACCGAACCATGTGAATCGCGGCCTAACGAACACCCAAAAGCACCGCGGCTTTTGCTACCATATTAGGCGTCGCGGGAGAGCGGGAGGGAGGGAGACGTAAACAAGGAGGCACTTCCATTTATATCACGACCTCTCGCTTGAGCAAATAAGGCCGACGACTATATAAACACTCGTTTCCCGACCTGGATAAACAACACAAGCAGAATAAGAGAGAGAGCGAGAGAGAGAGAGAGAGAGAGAGAGAGAGAGAGAGAGAGAGAGAGAGAGAGAGAGAGAGAGAGAGAGAGAGAGAGAGAGAGAGAGAGAGAGAGAGAGAGAGAGAGAGAGAGAAAGAAAGAAAGAACAAACACTCTGGAAGATTTTCCAGCGGAACTATGGGAGTCAGCGCCGGGAACCACCAGGTGTCGGTTCGGTCCATCCTCCTTCGCGCCCAAGGTCAGCGGGGTCTCCACGCGGTAGGCGATGTTATGGTCTCGAAAGAACCTTGCGAATGCCAGCCCGGCTCGTGTTCAGCTCAGGGACGTTCCATTTCCTTGTCTGGAGTTCTGGTTCATTCCGGAGACCACCGCGGTGGGACGATAAAGTGGCAGCTGGTTTGGGTTGGATTTAATCGACAGCACAACATAAGGGTAGAACGTAGCACGAATAATAGACTTTAAATTATAGGTAGTCCAGCTTATATATCTAAGTCGCAACTACTTGAGACTTTAATATTCTATATAATCATGCGAACAGGTAATAACAGGTAGACATGCAGATGGCGAAAAACCAAACCGCGGTAATGT
Source organism: Penaeus chinensis (assembly GCF_019202785.1). Classification (NCBI taxonomy): domain Eukaryota; kingdom Metazoa; phylum Arthropoda; class Malacostraca; order Decapoda; family Penaeidae; genus Penaeus; species Penaeus chinensis. Next base: position 12,899,819 of record NC_061842.1, read on the forward strand.
CGGCAGCAGCGACCCAGTCATAATAAGGCCGCCTAACAACATTACCATTTTTAGGACATCTGTCCCAGGACAGGAAAGCGCCTGTTACGTTAGCTTCATCTGCTCACCTCTGACCTAACATTGACGTCACATCCGCTTCATCTCTACTCCGTTTTGCATCTTTAAAAAACGCCCAACAACTGGTCAACATCCAGGTCGTTTGTGCAGAACTTCCTTGGTGTTGCCTTAAATTCTCGCCCCTTGTCGATGCCCTTTCCTGCGCTGGGTTCCCTTCGAAAACTGCGACAGCCTCCTTTTCTGAACGACTGCAATATTTAATAATATAAACGAACAATTACACCTAACATACATACCACAAACGTTTTTGCATATGGAGACGTGTTTATACCCAGAAAAAGGATGCGTGCGACTGCAAGCAATATTTCCACACGTTAGTCCTTACATTTCCCATGTGCTCCGAAAAACAACACTACAACCCTCACTGTACCTCCGCTAAATATGCCTGCTTCCGGCCGGCAGCGACCAAGGGTGTGTCATCAGGGGACCCGTGACACGCCGACCCATCGCGCTCCGCAGGAAAACGTAGTTAACGCGTTCCGAGCGAGAGGAACGAGAGTACGTGCGTGCGTGTTCAAGTATATGTGTTTCGGGGGAAATGAGGGGGTGGGGGGTGGGGATGGATTTCTCTTTCGAAGAAGCGGAGGAAGATCGCCTGGCGCCGAGAGTTACCGGAGGGAGACAACAATGCCCCGGGTGATCGGCGGCCTGTAACGAGGGCCTGGCTCTTATGCACTCGTCTGTTTTTAGCATACGCATGCAACTGAAATGCACTTATCCTTATTATTACAATTATCATTATCAATGTTCTTTTTATTGTCATCGTCACTAATATCATTGTCAATTATTATCATCGCTCTTAATATTATCATTATCTAAGCGAAAGCACGTGAGCATGTTAGTGAGAATGAACATGCGCAAGTATGCGTTACTCCATACACTCCTAATAATAGTCCTAATCTTCGACATGCACTTATTGACGGTTGAGAGAAGAAGTGGGGCGCCTGAAAAAAGTTGGCGCCGACCGCTCTCCCTTGTTAGCGGCCATCAATCAAGCCACTCTGTGGTCTCCGGGGCCGATGGCGCTCGCTACCGCGCTCATTAATTAAGCTCCGGCGACACAAAACATACAGTCGCTCGACGAAATTACTCGCACTGGACTTTTCCAATTCAACGCCACCAACGCCTTCCGTACACCATGCTATGGGACACCGCCTTCCCCCTCCCCCCTCACCTTATCCCTCCAATTTCTCCGTCATCCACACCCTTCCCTACCCCTGTCCTCTATACCCTATCCTTCCCTCCCCTTCCATACTCTCTCACTCCCTTACCTCCCGCTCCCACCACCTTGCGGCTCCTCGGGCCTACCGCAAGCGGACCGCCGAACCGCAACACCTGCATACGCCGAACACGTACTCGCGTCGCTCCGGCAGGTAGAAGATAAAAGCGTCACGTATCGGGAACCACAAGTGGGTTAGGCTAAACGCTCGATGGGGAAGGGGGGAGGGGGAAAGGGGAAGGGGGAAGGGGGGAGAGCGATGTGGGTAATTTGGGTAGGGGGAGAAGGAGGTAATTCGGAAGGGGGGTGAACTGGAGTGTTTGGGAAAAGAATGGGGGGGGAGGGGGGATCTGAAGTGGGGGGACGAAGAAGGGGGAAGGTGATCTAGAGTGGTGGATGATTTGGGAGCAAATCGGAGTATAGGGGGGGAGGGGGGGTAAGGGGTTACGAAGTAGTTACGCGGACGGAAGAAAATGGAAGGGGGGAAGGGGAGGGGGGGGGGGCTGTAATCGGCTCGAAAGGCGCCCTCTTCTGCCTCACTTTCACCGGCACATTACTGAACTCGCGCGGAAACTGGCGTAAATGACCACGGCGACCGGATGACCCAAGGATGCGGGTGAAAGGCAGGGGATAAGACGCAGACGAGAAAGGAAATACTCATGTAAAGCCGATAAAGATGGGAGAAACAGAGGTGTGTATACATAAGAAGGAAATGGAGAAAGAAGTGTGAAAACAAAGGTAGTAATCGCAGAAGAAATGATTATGTAAGAGACAAAATCTGGAAAAAACTAAAAGAAGTAGAAGCAGTAACAGAAGATGAACGAGGCGGAAAAAAATCAGAAAAAAAGAAAACTGATGACGATGAACAAGAAGAAGACGAAGATTAAGACAAAATCTGGATACAGAAAGACGAAGATATAATCCGTAATCCGTAAACGAAATGGAAAACAATAAAGACGAAATAACAACATACACAATACAAACAAAGCAGAAAGAAAGGCAGAAGCAGAAAAAAAAAAGAAAAGAAGAGACAATAATAATCCGATGATAAAGAAAACAGAAAAACAAAACACAGTTATTAAACAATAAAATTAACACTAAAACCTGTCTGGAGAAAACGCACAGAAATGAACAACAAACGAAGAAACGGGGAGGAAACAGGAAGAATGAGCAGGAGTAAAAGGTAAAGAGGTCACGACGATAAGAGGACGAGAAACGGGAAATGATGATAAAAAGAGAAGGGAGCGAGATCGCACATCCGAAAGTATAATGTTCAGAACTTTTCGTAATGGTGCAAATTGGCGAGGAAAAAAAAAAACAATTAAAAGAGAGATTACAATGTTCTACAATGGAATTATCCAAAAAGACAATAAGCTATCAATAATAACAAACCTTGGCATTATAACCACCGCCGACAATAATAACGCTAACACAATAATGTAACCTTAAAATCTCCCAGACAATCCAAAATCAAACCCGCAATCGCAAAGAAAAGGAAAGAAAAAAAAAAAAAAAAAAAAAAAAAAAAAAAGTTGAAAACTGCACCGCCTGCTTTTAATCGAATTTCAGAAAGAGAAAATAAAACCCGAGGTGAAAAAAAGAAGCGGAGGTCATGCAGGTTCGTTTCAGGCACTTGACCAACCATGCATACACGTTTTTATTATCATTATTATTATTATAATACACACAATTAAGACTTGTTCCTTCTGAATGGCATTGCGTCCCCCTCTCGCCTAGCCCCTCTTCCTCTCTACATTTCTCTTCTTTTACGAAGAACTTCTTTTTATATATTCTATTCTATACCTGCTTATCCTTCCTTACTCTTTCATTCTTTTCGCTTCTTTTCTTTTTCCCGCTTCCCTCCCGACTTCAACATTACCTTTCGCCATCCCCTTCCGAGACATGCAACTTTTCCTTTCTTTCCTTTCCCAGTGCATGGTATTTCGCCTTTCCTTCTCCATGCAGACTAGGAGCCATGACACAGATGCAGGCGACGGATGAAAGTGAGAATTCCACCGAATATGCTGATAAATTAGGAAAGCGCATGTCAGGAGGCAAAGAAACCCACCGGAGCGTGACGTTCAGTCCGGGATACGATATTACGAACACGCAGACATGCATAAATGTATGATCTTATGCATAAATATGAATATATATCTGTGTCTATAATACATATATATATATATATATATATATATATATACATATATATACATATCGAACATATACACACATATACATATATATATACCTATATACATATATATATACATATATACATATATATTCACACACACACACACACACACACACACACACACACACACACACACACACACACACACACACACACATATATATATAATGGTAATAGTACAATATCAACAATAATAACTACTGATAATGATGATGATGATGGTGTTAATAATGACGATAATATTAATTATGATAATGTTGGTGGTGGTGGTGACACTAACAATAATGATGATAATAACATTTATAAGATTAGTAATAGTAATATAATAACAATAGCGATAATGATAGCAGTAATAGTAATAGTAATAGTAATACAAAAATAATAACGATTCGGATATCATCAATCAAAATAATAATGATGATGGTGAGGAAAATAAAAATGTACTGGGAGTTCAAGAGGGTCGCCGCTGAAAATCCTAAGGAGAATCAAAACATGCATGCAGGGCAGTGCTATGCTTTCTCCGCGGAATCATTTACATCGTCGGGCAAATAAGGATCGGAAAATCTCCAAGGAGCAGCATCCGCGACCAGCATCACAGAAACCGCAGTGGAGGACAGCGCTTCTATCCCCAGTGAACAGCGCCATAAGGTAACATTACGCAGCCATGACTGTGCAGGTACCATGTGTACCGAGCGGAGGTCACAGACCCTCTCTAGAGCCCAGGCGGGTAATGCATGCGGGTACTCCTACCCTAC
>NC_061842.1:12906606-12919106 GCF_019202785.1 Penaeus chinensis
CCATTACCCTGTTTATGGTGCGTGTTCTGATCAGATCAGAGTACATTATGCGACCAACTTTGTCTGATTAGCTCAACTAAGCGTAATGCAATTTATAACGTGACGTACCACTGCGTGACATGAAAACTCATGCCATTTAACATGCATTCCATTTCACGACTGAGAGTAACGCACACCTGCTCACCATATGAAATAGTTTTAGGTAAATATGACAAGTAAATATGACGTGATATTCTATCTTAAAACAAAAGGTTAAAATAAACATGAAACTACCCAGTTAGAAAAGAGAATGTTACGAAGTTACTGGTAAGAAATTCAGGCCTGTGTGTGCGCAATCACGGGCAGTCGACTGGTGTGCCGTCACGGGCCGCTAATCCCAAACGGTATAAAGACCTGAAACACAAGGGACATTCTTCGTGGTCACTTCCATGTGCGTTACTGACACACCTTTGAGGAAGCCGATGTAACCAAGGCGATGGAGACCATGAACTCGAGAGACAAAAGCCGTCGTGAATGTTTCACATAAACGTCCAGCTACTGGCCAAAGACGTACTACTAGTGTTTGTGGCGCACTAAAACCACTCTCCCTTAGTGGAATGCAATAAAGGGAAGTATGCAAGTATTTTCTTATTTTTATTTTGCGAGCTATCTTTTGAGTTGCTGTGCCTCTTTATGTGCTAGTTAACCTACAGCACACAAAGTTGGTCACTTAGAACTAGAAAAAGGACTGGATATTGCATCTCATTGCTCCTGGTAATGCCTCTGTCTTAAGATGCCTTTTATTCAACCAAAATCAGAGCACAAAATCCATCTTGGGGAAGATGCGGGCAGGCATCTTAGCATAAAGCCGCACGGACGGACGCATACCAAGGGAAACAGTATCACAGAGGAATGTCAAGCGAAATAAATGAGGAAGGTGAGCAAACTTGGCCGCCAGTGCAACCGTGGCAGCAAGCCACAGCGTCAAACCGTCACGTTCGGTGCCCCGCAGACACGCTGTCACCGAGCATTACTCAGCCGTGACGATAGTAACTCTCGTACTCTTGCCTCGAGCGGAAACAGGACCCCATCCGCGGGAACATCTGATAAGAGCCGCAGGCAGAAGAGGAAAGCTGGGCGCAGAGGTGAGAGCGGCGATATGATCAGAGGCAGTGGCGTATTACGAGTGAATGAGGGTGGAGGGCGGTGTATGGGGGAGGGTGTGGCCGCTATTGTTCCTACCTCCTCACACGGGACAAAGGAGGCCTGCGTGATCAGTCTACTAAAGTCCTCGGGTTTCCTGTCACTTATGTATATATATGGAAAACGCGCAAAACCCATCCGCTTCCAAGACTTCGCATCGAGTCTCTCGTGCCCAAACGGAATTATATTGTTATCGTATATATACAAATATAACGCCTTGTGAAGCCGCCGCGACCTTGCAGTGGGTGGCTTGAGACGCTCATACGTGCCCTCGCCACCTGTCTAAGGCTTCGGGGCACTCCGGAGGGCATTGCTGGAGATGCTGCATTACTTCAAGGTTACCTAGGAGATGAGAGGGCGGGGAAGAGGTGAATGGCAGCGATGGCCACAGTGCGCTGCTAACTTGGTGCTCTCCGAATTGGCCGTTTCAGTCAGTTTCGTAAAGCAACATGCCAACCCAGTGGCGGGGCGATGCGGGAGGGGCCCCCGGTCAATCTCTTTCCGCTCTTACTCTGGCTCTAGAACGTGATGCCAGCAATTCGTCACAAGAAGCCGGATTCGAGTCCGATGCCTTGCCATCGCAAAGCCAGCGTTCTTTTACCGAGTGACGGTAGCCGGAGATAATGGCCTTCGACGGGCGGCTGGCGATGATTCTTGCCCCCGGCCATCGGTAAATGTTAATCGTAATCACGGCGAGTCCCATTACTGTTAAAGGAGATTATGGCCCGGGACAGTAATAACAGTGATTATGTCGCCACTCTTCACCTGCTCACTGTAATCAAGCAAGTGACGAAGGCCGTGTCTGTGCATCTCCAGGGCCCGAGGCAGGAGTTTAATCGCGTACGTCAGAGCTCGGAATAAAAAATCACTTTTTAATCTCCCCGCCTCCCCATCTACCAATTCATATGTAAATAAACAAACACAACTCCGGCTGTCCGTACGAGTGGCCGTGGGGAATGCTGGTGGCACCTGGTCTGCCTACCTGCCATTATTTCCGTGCATCATCAACAGCAGTTTGCCTTAATTACCTCCTAATACCTACTCCCCATCTCTTCATTTCCCCCCCTTCTTTTTTCTAATATGTATGTATGTATGTATGTATGTATGTATATATGTATGTATTTATGTATGTATGTATGTATATATGTGTGTGTGTGTGTGTGTGTGTGTGTGTGTGTGTGTGTGTGTGTGTGTGTGTGTGTGTGTGTGTGTGTGTGTGTGTGTGTGTGTGTGTGTGTGTGTGTGTGTGTGTGTGTGTGTGTGTGTGTGTGTGTGTGTGTGTGTGTGTGTGTGTGTGTGTGTGTGTGTGTGTGTGTGTGCGCGCACACACACGCACACGCATACACATGCGAACACGAACACGCACACATGCATATACACAAATCCTTTTTGTTTGTTCTTCGGGTGTGACACAAGGAAGAAACCCCTAGGCTGCACACAAAAGATTTCCGCGCTTTTTCTACGGTATTGTTTCCTAGGTGAACGCCCAGTGCGAGAGAATAGAGTAGAGGAGTGGCAGGGAGGAGAGGAGAGGAGAGGAGAGGAGAGGAGAGGAGAGGAGAGGAAAGGAGAGGAAAGGAAGAGGAGAGGAGAGGAAGGAGAGGAGAGGAGAGGAGAGGAGAGGAAAGGAGAGGAAAGGAGAGGAGAGGAGAGGAAAGGAGAGGAGAGGAGAGAAGAGGAGAGGAGGAGAGGAGAGGAGGAAAGGAAGAGGAAAGAAGAGAGGGAGAGACGTTAAAGACGAGAAAAGAGGAAATAATATGAGACGTGGTATGATAAAAGCAGAGAAGAGAAAAGAAAAGTCTCCCACTCCCCAAATGTCACCAGCCACACCCCTAATATCGCAGAATAATTCGTTCGGCCTGACTTCAACGAAGAAACTCACGCTCCGGTGTTTTAATGGCGTAAAAATCCCCAACCAGCCCGAGGTGGTAGTTACCGCCCTCCGCTCTCTCCCGCAGCACATCTTGCAGCGTGTGCGCGGCGTTATAAAATTCCCAATAAGGAATCCGGAATCGCCCTTTGATACCGGCAAACCAGGCAATAAACCACCGAGAACAACTGCCTACAAGCCATAAAAATAATTGACAATACGAGACACCGGGTACGCGTACAGGCACCATAAGCAAAATTAGATTTGCGGATCCGTATTATCACGCGTAAGACGAGCGGGATGACGTCGGCGTCGGAACAAAGAAAGTGTCGCTTTCCCGCCGTCTCTCAGGAGCAGGCGATCTCGACGGCGAATCCTCCGTCCGCGCTCGTCTTTCGTGTATGAAGTGAGTGAAAGAAAGATGGAAGAAAAGGATGCGGAGAAGGCGGAGGAAGAGGAGGAGAAAGCGAGGAAGGAGAATTAACAAAAGCAACAAGACGAAGAAGAATCTTCCCCGGCAGATGTGTTCTTGAGATCGCATCTTACAAACGACCACCTCCCACGACTCTCACTCCCCGCCGCTCACAGGAATTCTTACGGTGACGGCTGGTGTTCTTGCGTTTTCATTAGCGTGATAATTTCCTCCATTATAAGCTCGTTATTCCATGGCGACAAAGTCACGGTGTCGGGTTTTCTCCCCCATCCCCTGCCCCCCCAACCCCCACTCTCCCACTCAGCGCTCGATTCCCACGCATGGAATGTCGCGTCGGCCGAAGTTATATATTTTTTTCATGATTTTAATGTGAAGTCTAACGCGATCGTGCTCCTTAGGCAGAGTATTGCTCAAAGTGCAACTCTCCTATCTTGTTAGTATGACACGGGGTTTTAGAATTAATGTAAAAATGAGGTTAGAGAATTAGTCAAGGGATGAATAGGCAAGAACTAAAACCGGGAAAAAAAGACAACAATCATACATAACACAACGATTACGAAAACGCGAAAGAAAACCAAAACAGACTTCGAACGAGACGACTGACTTACGTAAACAAATGAAAACAAACAAATAAATGCATATTAACCAAGAGAACAGGGAAATGCGGACCGAACCAGTTCCCTGCAGGTGCGCCCGGGCTCGCTTCCAGGCTGAAAATGCGGTTAATACAGACCCTTCCAACACTGTTCATAGCGAGGGTTCGAGTGCGAAAGAGGGAGAAAGAAAATTAAATAACAGGTGGAGAGATAATGCAAATGAAGATAATGAGGCAAGTGTCGGGAATTCTGTACACGTATCAGGCAGAAGTATCTGGGAATATTTGGTAAAAGTGTCGGGGAGTAAAACCCAAAACTAAAGCGAGAATAGAGAACACTAGAAAAAAAGCGACGGCACAGGGAGATCATGAGAAAGAAAACCCAAATAAAGTAGGACTGAAGCAAGGGTTGAAACATCATTCATAATGACAAAGGCGTAAGGTAGGTCAAGGAAACACGAGAGGCGACGGAGGTAAGAAGGTAGGTAGGTAGGTAGGCAGGTGGAGGGGGAGGGGGAGGGAGAGTGTGGGGGAGAGAGAGTGTGGGGGGTGGGAGGGCGGAGGGGGGTGGGAGAGTGTGGGGTGTAGGAGGGAGGGAGGGAGGGAGGGAGGGAGAGAAAGAGAGAGAGAGAGGAGAGAAAGAGAGAGAAGAGAGAAAGAGAGAGAGGAGAGAAAGAGAGGAGAGAAGAGAGAGAGAGAGAGAGAGAGAGAGAGAGAGAGAGAGAGAGAGAGAGAGAGAGAGAGAGAGAGAGAGAGAGAGAGAGAGAGAGAGAGAGAGAGAGAGAAAGAGACAGAGAGAGAAAGAGACAGAGAGAGAAAGAGACAGAGAGAGAAAGAGACAGAGAGAGATAGAGAGAGAAAGAGATAGAGAGAGAAAGAGATAGAGAGAGAAAGAGACAGAGAGAGATAGAGAGAGAAAGAGACAGAGAGAGATAGAGAGACAGAGAGAGAGCAAGATCTTAAGTAAAAATATATGTTCAGCGTCACAATTCCTCAAGCGTAATGCAAACGTGTCTGCAGGCGAAGAAGAATGAGAGAGGACTAATGCAAAGGTTAAAATCTTGCTTTTGAAAACTGAGAGAGAGAAAAAACCGAGGGATGACAAAAGAAGCAAAGATAGAAAGGTAAAAAGATGGGAAACGAAGAAGGAAAAACTAAGAGAGACGAAGACAATACATGAAGGAAAGGCGATAACCGCTCCTTGGGATGAGACTCAATGGCTGGCGAGGTGTCACGACTGAGCCATTACCGCCTCTTCATGAATCCTAAGATAACACGAGGGAACGCACGGCAAAGACAACGATGACGCGGTCGGAGAGAAGCGAGGAGGGTCTGAACCAACAGGGATGGGAGCACAAAAGGAACAGGAGAAAAAGGAAGAGATCGACACCATAGGGAGTACAATGCGCTACATACAGCGTACAGAATATAAATTCCATTTGCATACATGAATATGAATGCATTATCAGTTAACCTTGGTCCCGCCTATCCCTAATATTAACAACATTAAATGTGTCCGGTAAGGCAATAATGAGTATACGAGTTAACGAACTCAAGAGGAAAGAATTACAGTCTCTTTTTCGTTGCCTTCGCCCCCCGGCCGCCGGCGACCGAGACGCAGCCTCCTAACGAAATCCTGGAAAACGTGACCGGCGCGGAGGTGTGAAAAGGCAGCGGTCGGTGGGGAGCCCGGCTTCAAGGACAGCCCACGGTCGTCTTTCTTTCCCGGCTGTGAGATGGACGACAGGCACGAGAGAAGCCTCCTAGATGGGCGCAGGGAAGGAATGCTAGGGACAACAGTGGCTACGGTTTTCCGCCCCCACAAGGCCACCCCCGCACCTCTGCACGCGCCCATGGCCACAGAGAATTCGCTGGCCAGGCGCGCTGGTCTCGGATCGCACCCGGTTTGTGTATCTAGACGTCTCGAACATGCACCGGGGTACAAACCTGGCGTCTGGGTCATTGAAGAAAGGGCGAAGGTAATGCCACTAATCTGAGATGCGAAAGGCGTGTGAGTGCTGTGAATGAGGCGACCGCGAGGTGATTCCGATGCGGGCAATTGATATTCAAGTATCGGTATTACCCTGTGGCAAGCACACGATGATTGCTGATGATAGTATTAATACTGCTTCTTCAATAGATCCTTACGCCGTCGTGATAACCGTCTTGATTCAATCTAATGATCCCGATGACAGAATGAATGGAATTGGGCTAATGAATATCTCGTATGTATGATAGCAGGCTGAGTGCACACCACGTGAAGATGATGACAATGAAATGAACTTAGAAACAACTTAATGAAGACTTTAAGGAGAGTGGTGAAGTTGGGGGGGAGGGGGGGAGGACATTATACAGGTACAGTACGCGAACTACAGGAAATAACTTGGTTTCAGGGGAATGGGAGGGAGGGAGTGGGGGGACGCTGGCCCTCCCCAGGTAGTTTCCCGGCGGTGGCCAGGACAAAGCCTTCGCTTCTCTCTTGCGTCGCACAAAGGAAGGGAAGAGCTGCTTAAGTCTCGAGAAAGAAAGGTAAGTAGGCCTACCTTGGCTCCTTAACCAATCCGATATGCTCGCAATTCTTACACAAAATAATACGCTCACGGTGCGCTACTTAAACGAAACAATTAACAATACTAAATTACAGCTAAAGAACTAGATTTTTCACATTTTCTTCGACTTATTAGACAATACCGATGAACATTTGACTACAAAACGAGTCGACATTCAATTACAAATGGCCGAAACGCCTATGTTCCATCTGTCCCTTTTCCGACCGAGCGACCTCTCCTGACAGGCGTGTCGGACAAGCATTTCTATCCCGTAATCCTCATCTCGGCTTTTCCGAAAGATAAAGCAAATCGTGACAAAGCATCTAAGTTTATGTCCAAGTTAGTATTTCTCTAGAGGAATTTCGCGGCATATCGAATACGTCTGGCTTTACCTGCATAAGGGTTTGGCTTTTGTAAGTTGCTGGATGTGAATTCATAAAAAACAAAGTTGTTCTCCGGGCAATAATCCCGTTCTGTCGTTCACGAGGGGTATTATCCCAGACCCCAGTTCCCTTCGTTTTTCTTTTTCTTTTCCCCTTTCAAAGTCAGGGTTCCCGAAGCGAGTCGAACGCGCGTTTTCCAGCGTGACACAGCGGGGTGTGTTACAGCGAACACGGAGCACATTACGTAAGAGAAAAACTGGCCTGGTCGTGTTCCGCGCCGTCTCGCTGAATGCGGAACACGCTTTGTCCACTACAACATGAATTATCACTGAGCAACCACGCCGTGAATATGATCATGCTAATCTCCGATAATGAGGATGTATCCAGTATCACAAATCACGTTCTAATTGCAGACGTTATCTCCAGTGACTTGCCAACACTTCCTTCCCCGCCCGCCTCATTCCCGAGAAGTGAAAACAGAAACCGTCGCGCGCCCGCATCTCGATACTTTAAGGAGAGACACATGGGCTCCTTACATAGCTCCACGCCCGCCCCTCCCTTCCTCCCTCCCCACCCCCTCCGCTTTGTCTTCCACTTTCCCTCCGTTTCTTACACGTTCCTCCGCGCGCGTTCCACTCTGCCATTCCTCCGCTAACATCATGATTGACAGAGTAAGAGCCTCTCACACAGGAATTAACTTTCCAATTTTCCAGTCCAGAGATTCGTTGTAAGAACGCGGGGCTTTCCTACGCGACGGAGATCTGTCACGCCCGCCAGCCTCCAGGTTCGCGTCGACGCCAATTCAACGACCCCGACCCTCCGACGCCAATTCAACGGCGCCCACTCTCCGACGCCAATTCAACGGCGCCCACTCTCCGACGCCAATTCAACGGCGCCCACTCTCCGACGCCAATTCAACGGCGCCCACTCTCCGACGCCAATTCAACGGTGCCCACTCTCCGACGCCAATTCAACGGCGCCCACTCTCCGACGCCAATTCAACGGCGCCCACTCTCCGACGCCAATTCAACGGCGCCCACTCTCCGACGCCAATTCAACGGCGCCCACTCTCCGACGCCAATTCAACGGCGCCCACTCTCCGACGCCAATTCAACGGCGCCCACTCTCCGACGCCAATTCAACGGCGCCCACTCTCCGACGCCAATTCAACGGCGCCCACTCTCCGACGCCAATTCAACGGCACCCACTCTCCGACGCCAATTCAACGGCGCCCACTCTCCGACGCCAATTCAACGGCGCCCGCTTTTAACCCGCTGTCCTCTCTCACGATCACCCTCCCCTCATGACATTTGTGGGATAACCTAAGTCCAGAGCATACGTGGCTGCCCCGAGGAAGCCCAAGCTAAACAAGCACGTGGAAGCCCCGAGGAAGCTCGAAAACTCATCACTCCCTTTTCATAGTTCCTTCTTTTATTCATTTTTTTGGATTCCTTCTCTCTTTTTTGCGGGGAATTAAATCGCTCGTGCGTGCGTTAAAGACTGGGTGGTTCCCCAGTGAGACTTATAATATACTGCAGATGTCAAGGTTAAGCAACGGTCGGTCGGTAGAGGCAACTGGAGAAATCTCGGGCCGTACGTGGCGAGTCGCGGTGGATTGCGGGGGAAAAGAGCCGGTCGACCACTTTTTTCTGTTCTGTGATCGATAATAATGTATGACAACCGTATTATAATGGCGATTATAGTCTAAGAAAAGGAAGCTCGAAAAAAAAGAAAAAAAAAACTGCAAAGTACAACGCAAGCCTGGCCAACATCGTCAGAATAGACGAGTCGACAATGATTCTATTGAACCACTACCAAAAGAGCTGCGAACTGCATCCTGGGTTTCATCCCTCGATAACTACGACTCTCTACATGATCTGCCTAAAATAAGTCTTCTTAAAACCATTACACCTAGCTCCAGGATCAACCAATCATGCAACATCGCATGGAATTTCCAACTCCGACATTCATTCTTCGGATAAAATTCAAATTCTTCATAAAAAAAATACATGAAATTCCAGTTCATAAAAAAAGTCTCCAATAGTGACCGTGCCTTCAGCTCGGTGCTTTGATTTATCACACAGCTCTGATCTCCGCTCCCGCTCCCCACAACCCTCTCACTTTCAACGTGCGATGAGAAAGTTTAAGCCTTTATCACGCGGCATGCACGATCCGATCTACTTAGGGCTGTGATTTAATCCCAAAAGTAGAAAAAAAAGGAAAGTCAAACTAGATCTATAAAAAGGAAACACTTTCACCTTGCTTGCCGGCGCCAGGACCTCTGCGAGCGACACTCACCTGGAAAGAAGGAACAAAACATTAGTATCATTATATCACTATCAAATTATCTAGAATTCGAGGAGCATATCTGATCATTCATGCACCACGAGTCATTAGTACATGGGACTTCGATTCTTGATAAACAAAAACAACTTTCCAATCATGAGTATGGGAAGAAACAATCGCCGCCTTACAGAAAACATCTTTAGGCAATTCGAGTCACCATCTCAATCTCATGGGAAACTCAGATTTTTCCTCGGCGCCCTACAGCTCTTCCTCCACCCCAAACTCCACCCTCCTCCTCCTATTCGTCCACCTCTATCTCCCTCTTCAGTCTTCTCTCCTTCCTCTTCTATTTTTTCCACCTCCCTCTCTTATCCCCCTTATCATTCCTTATCATTCCACTTACATTTCCAACCTCCCCCTCCACCACTACCTTCTCCTCCTCCCCCTACAACCCTTCCTCTACCTAAATCTTTTAAACCTTTTCCACCACCTCCATCTACACCTTTCTCCACTACAAATCCATATACACCTTTCTCAACCACCACCTCTCACCTCTCCTTTCCCCCTTTCCTACTCCTCATCTCCTATCTCCCCTTCCCCTTCCCCTTCCCCTTCCCCTTCCCCTTCCCCTTCCCCTTCCCCTTCCCCTTCCCCTTCCCCTTCCCCTTCCCCTTCCCCTTCCCCTTCCCCTTCCCCTTCCCCTTCCCCTTCCCCTTCCCCTTCCCCTTCCCCTTCCCCTTCCCCTTCCCCTTCCCCTTCCCCTTCCCCTTCCCCTTCCCCTTCCCCTTCCCCTTCCCCTTCCCCTTCCCCTTCCCCTTCCCCTTCCCCTTCCCCTTCCCCTTCCCCTTCCCCTTCCCCTTCCCCTTCCCCTTCCCCTTCCCCTTCCCCTTCCCCTTCCCCTTCCCCTTCCCCTTCCCCTTCCCCTTCCCCTTCCCCTTCCCCTTCCCCTTCCCCTTCCCCTTCCCCTTCCCCTTCCCCTTCCCCTTCCCCTTCCCCTTCCCCTTCCCCTTCCCCTTCCCCTTCCCCTTCCCCTTCCCCTTCCCCTTCCCCTTCCCCTTCCCCTTCCCCTTCCCCTTCCCCTTCCCCTTCCCCTTCCCCTTCCCCTTCCCCTTCCCCTTCCCCTTCCCCTTCCCCTTCCCCTTCCCCTTCCCCTTCCCCTTCCCCTTCCCCTTCCCCTTCCCCTTCCCCTTCCCCTTCCCCTTCCCCTTCCCCTTCCCCTTCCCCTTCCCCTTCCCCTTCCCCTTCCCCTTCCCCTTCCCCTTCCCCTTCCCCTTCCCCTTCCCCTTCCCCTTCCCCTTCCCCTTCCCCTTCCCCTTCCCCTTCCCCTTCCCCTTCCCCTTCCCCTTCCCCTTCCCCTTCCCCTTCCCCTTCCCCTTCCCCTTCCCCTTCCCCTTCCCCTTCCCCTTCCCCTTCCCCTTCCCCTTCCCCTTCCCCTTCCCCTTCCCCTTCCCCTTCCCCTTCCCCTTCCCCTTCCCCTTCCCCTTCCCCTTCCCCTTCCCCTTCCCCTTCCCCTTCCCCTTCCCCTTCCCCTTCCCCTTCCCCTTCCCCTTCCCCTTCCCCTTCCCCTTCCCCTTCCCCTTCCCCTTCCCCTTCCCCTTCCCCTTCCCCTTCCCCTTCCCCTTCCCCTTCCCCTTCCCCTTCCCCTTCCCCTTCCCCTTCCCCTTCCCCTTCCCCTTCCCCTTCCCCTTCCCCTTCCCCTTCCCCTTCCCCTTCCCCTTCCCCTTCCCCTTCCCCTTCCCCTTCCCCTTCCCCTTCCCCTTCCCCTTCCCCTTCCCCTTCCCCTTCCCCTTCCCCTTCCCCTTCCCCTTCCCCTTCCCCTTCCCCTTCCCCTTCCCCTTCCCCTTCCCCTTCCCCTTCCCCTTCCCCTTCCCCTTCCCCTTCCCCTTCCCCTTCCCCTTCCCCTTCCCCTTCCCCTTCCCCTTCCCCTTCCCCTTCCCCTTCCCCTTCCCCTTCCCCTTCCCCTTCCCCTTCCCCTTCCCCTTCCCCTTCCCCTTCCCCTTCCCCTTCCCCTTCCCCTTCCCCTTCCCCTTCCCCTTCCCCTTCCCCTTCCCCTTCCCCTTCCCCTTCCCCTTCCCCTTCCCCTTCCCCTTCCCCTTCCCCTTCCCCTTCCCCTTCCCCTTCCCCTTCCCCTTCCCCTTCCCCTTCCCCTTCCCCTTCCCCTTCCCCTTCCCCTTCCCCTTCCCCTTCCCCTTCCCCTTCCCCTTCCCCTTCCCCTTCCCCTTCCCCTTCCCCTTCCCCTTCCCCTTCCCCTTCCCCTTCCCCTTCCCCTTCCCCTTCCCCTTCCCCTTCCCCTTCCCCTTCCCCTTCCCCTTCCCCTTCCCCTTCCCCTTCCCCTTCCCCTTCCCCTTCCCCTTCCCCTTCCCCTTCCCCTTCCCCTTCCCCTTCCCCTTCCCCTTCCCCTTCCCCTTCCCCTTCCCCTTCCCCTTCCCCTTCCCCTTCCCCTTCCCCTTCCCCTTCCCCTTCCCCTTCCCCTTCCCCTTCCCCTTCCCCTTCCCCTTCCCCTTCCCCTTCCCCTTCCCCTTCCCCTTCCCCTTCCCCTTCCCCTTCCCCTTCCCCTTCCCCTTCCCCTTCCCCTTCCCCTTCCCCTTCCCCTTCCCCTTCCCCTTCCCCTTCCCCTTCCCCTTCCCCTTCCCCTTCCCCTTCCCCTTCCCCTTCCCCTTCCCCTTCCCCTTCCCCTTCCCCTTCCCCTTCCCCTTCCCCTTCCCCTTCCCCTTCCCCTTCCCCTTCCCCTTCCCCTTCCCCTTCCCCTTCCCCTTCCCCTTCCCCTTCCCCTTCCCCTTCCCCTTCCCCTTCCCCTTCCCCTTCCCCTTCCCCTTCCCCTTCCCCTTCCCCTTCCCCTTCCCCTTCCCCTTCCCCTTCCCCTTCCCCTTCCCCTTCCCCTTCCCCTTCCCCTTCCCCTTCCCCTTCCCCTTCCCCTTCCCCTTCCCCTTCCCCTTCCCCTTCCCCTTCCCCTTCCCCTTCCCCTTCCCCTTCCCCTTCCCCTTCCCCTTCCCCTTCCCCTTCCCCTTCCCCTTCCCCTTCCCCTTCCCCTTCCCCTTCCCCTTCCCCTTCCCCTTCCCCTTCCCCTTCCCCTTCCCCTTCCCCTTCCCCTTCCCCTTCCCCTTCCCCTTCCCCTTCCCCTTCCCCTTCCCCTTCCCCTTCCCCAATGAGCTGACTCTTCCGAACAATGGTTACTTTGTCCATCTTGCATGCGAATTTGTGC
>NC_061842.1:12924106-12936606 GCF_019202785.1 Penaeus chinensis
AGTGAGGAGGCGAGCAGCCGCCCTTGGCACCCATATCCCTTTCTGGCACGTCTCTCTCGAGGGGCCTGATCTCACCCTTTCCCTCCCCCGTGCTACCCCGACTTCATCCGTGGCATTTGTTGATGTACTTCCGTCAAATCTTCAATTCCTTCTTGGCTTACAATACACCAACTATTGACTTAACAGAAACCTACAAATGAACCTCCAAACAAAAGTAATGGTTATCCTGTTCACACGTCGGCCACACCCAAGCCAACAAAAGTAATTAAATTGACTTTAAATCTACGTCTCACGTCTGTGTGCGTGGGAGTACACGCTCGAATGCGGCAGTCACACTCGCAAAACATTAACAACGCGCTTCCTTAAAACGTGTACTGCCGTCACGCCCCTGTAACGCCGTCCGGGAGTACCGCGGAAGGTGACATAGCTGTTATACTGCCGCCTTACATAAGAGCAGTGGTAGCGTTAGAATAGCCGCTGGTCACACCCCACCACGCCACGTCCTTCAATGTATCCACGCTGGGCACAAAAAGAAAAACGGAAGGTTGGGGGGGGGGGGGGGGTCGCTCCTACGAAGAAAAAGACAAACGAAGGGGAAGAGGAAAAGATCCCGACTTGATTTACGACCGGTGTGAATTAATTCCCCGCGTGGACATGCGTGAAGGCCGAACAGCCCAAACGCGAGCGGGCCCTCCGTGACGTCAAGCCAAGACCCTCTAAGACTTCGAGCGATGTTCTTAATTCAGCGCCTATCAAAGTTTCCTTATAGGACCTGGGAAGCACCAGAAGGGGAATGCATCACAAGGACCATAATCCTTCACGGGTCAAGCCAGCTACACTTTGAGGGCTGCTGAAGTAAACTCCAGCCTGAAAGGCTGTCACTGCTGAAGTTTCTTACCGCTGGCCGACTCGTCATAAGGAAAGCAGTGCTACCACAAAGCTGTAATATGTGCTTCTAAGTCTCAGTAAAAACACCCAAACTTTAGTGTACTTTAGTGCAATCGACTCTAGTTAATGTGTATACCTTCACGTCCTTTCGCCTCCACCGCGCGAGCCCTCTGGTGATAAATCTCATCTGACTGATGTCTTCGCGACGTCCGTTTGGTGCCCTGAGGGCTCCACCTCCTCACGATAATTACAAAATACCATTTAAATCACTGTCAGGCCTGGCAGGTTCTGGCCCTCATTTGCGACTTTTTAGGGTCATATATGCTACCTCTGACATCCATTAACAAAGAGAAAGGGCGGCAAAAGTCTCCATTCATCTCCAAGTCTTTTTCCTGCCCATTCATTATCATGACGTCAGTTACGGCACAATAACTGTTTGGGCTACTCACGATTCAAACGATTCGGAGACACGTGATTTTCTTTCTCTTTTCAAAGTACGCGTTATAATGCGGACACATTCCAGTCTTTAACGAAGCATTCACCGCGCTCACAAAACCGAAAACCAAAACGCACACAAAAAACGTACTGGCCTGGGAGTGTGTTTAAGGGAAACTTGTGTTACCTGGTTTCCGGGTGCGACCGCAAGGCGAGCGAACATTTCCCCGGGACATACTTAGCCACCTGGCGGAGAGGGGGGGGAGGGGGGAGAGGGGGGAGAAAGGGGAAGGGGAGGAGGATGGAAGAAGGGGTGAAGGGAAGGGAAATGAGGGAAAGGGAAGGGGGGAGGCAAGAAATGGAACGAAGAGGAAATAAAGTGATGAGAAAGATCAAGTAAAAAATTCAGAAGATAACTGACGAGAAAGTGACCAAATGTAAACGTAGAAGGGAAACTACGCCAAATACGTAAAGTACAAAGCTTATACAGGAAACGAAGGAAACAAAAACGATACAGAAATAAAGAAATAAAGGACATAAATACAAAGAATGCAATCAAGTGAGAGAAGAAAGCTGCTACGATGCTGGATCGAAGGTGATGGCAATAAAGGAGATGGAAAAGGGAGTGATAAACCTGGGATAAAAAGAAAGAAACTACGAAAGACTAAACAATAGGATCACAGACCGTTTTCTGGACAATATTTCAGAAAAGAGACAATAGTGCGTTTTCATCAAACGAATAGAAAAAAGGTTAGGAAGAATCAAACACGAATGGAATGACGATCGTTTGAAAATGTCCGTGGAATGAATACACAGAACAGTCTGAGAAATTAATGACAAAGACTTTCTACACCACGACAACAAATAGCACACATATAAACCATGACGTAGCAGACTCGAATTTACTTTCCTTCGCATTGACGGAGGGAAATGACCACGAATGAATGGATGAATGAAGGAATGAAATAAAGCATTTCTCCTTCTACACGATAAAAAGGTCCTCAAAGATAAAATCACTACCGAGACGATGAATCGATTTTCGGTGTATCTTTATAACCCGATTTATCACGCCAATCGCTGTGCCGTGTGTCTCAATTAACAAACTACCGTCGGCCTTGGTCTGTGTAATTACGCTAATTGGCTCAAAGGAAATCGGGCTTCTAAATTGCTCGTTTCTCAAGTTATACACAAACAACCACACACACACGCACACACAAACACACGCACACACACACACACACACAAACACACACGTGCACGCGAATGAGCACGCATATACACATCTCACCTCATCATACATCCCTCAATACCTTAATGCCTAGGCCCTAAAAAGCTGATTAAGATATCGAGGAGCTAATCGAAAACGACTGCCAGTGCCCTTTCATGCTGTGCCAAGAAAAGGGACTGAGAGCACGAGGGCGAGGGGGGGGGGGAGAGGAAGGCAGAGGTAGGGAGGCGAAGGGAGAGAGAGGGAGAGAGGGAGGAGAGGGAGTGAGGGGAGGGAGTGAGGAGAGGCAGGGAGGATAGGGAGTGAGGAGATGGAGTGGGGAGGGAGAGATGGAGTGGGGAGGGAGAGATGGAGTGGGGAGGTAGGGAGAGATGGAGAGGGAGAGGGAGAGGGGGAGAGAGAGAGAGAGAGAGAGAGAGAGAGAGAGAGAGAGAGAGAGAGAGAGAGAGAGAGAGAGAGAGAGAGAGAGAGAGAGAGAGAGAGAGAGAGAGAGAAAGAGAGAGGAGGGGGGGGGGGGATTAATGAATGAGTAAGCATACTTGAATGCAATGGTCTAGATCTTGCGTGTGAGTGTGTGCGTGTGTGACCGTGCGAGTGTAGTACATACGCGCGTGCCACCTACGTCTACGCCACACATAAAAAATCCATAAAAATAGGCCCCCAAGAGGAAGGTGTTTTTTGAGGCCTACCTTCAACACCAACATTTTCCCTCTTTTCCCGCTCTTTACCCACTCACTCAGCACGGCCGCCTACTCCCCTTCTCTCCTCGCTGACACACCACAGGCACGCGTCTCGTAACCCAGCATAATTCACCCTCAACCTCCCCACCCCCTCCCCCTACATTCTCATGTAAAATCCCATTACTGCATGAATCGAAAATTCATCGAAAAAAAAAAACACCCTTGACACACATTAGTATCACTTTTTGAAGACTATTTCTATTTTTTTTCTTTCAGTTAGGTATTTGGAACCCCTCTCCCCTCTCTCGTTCCCTCACCTCTCCTGACCCTTGGCACGGTGCCCTCGCATTCCTGCCACTCTGACATGCGCAGGTCTCCTCATTCATCTTGTTTTCTCAGTAGGGAATATGGGGCTATTTATTATTCTTCCTTTCTCTTTTTGGCACTACTATCCCGAGCACAAAAAAAAAAAAAAAAAAAAAAAAAAAATATATATATATATATATATATATATATATATATATATAGTGAAAAGTGAAATTACACGGTTTTCTATACTACATCACTGGGAATCTAAATTTAGTCAGTTTGCGTAGAAGTATTACGTGTCTGAATGCTATACAAACCACTGATTACAAACATATCCAATCCTAATGCACTAAGAAATTAGCGCTACAAATACATAATCTTCATCCCAATCCCGCCCTTTTCCCAAATGCTTCCGCTGGCGTTTACACAAGGTCGGTACTGAAGCCGAGTGGATGGGCGTGTACGAACACCAGTAGCAGTGGCAGCAGTCTCGGCACATCATCCAACTGTCGCATTGCAGTATCCATGAACGAAGAATAAAAAGAAAGAGAAAAAGTGGCCATTCATCGCAACAGATAGTCGCTTGATCACAGACAATCACACAGCATTTAAATAATGACAGGAGTTGTTTACGATAAGGGGGGGGGGAAAACGCGTCTTTCCTGTATCCTCCCGCGGCCGACCAGAACCCCTTCCCTCATCCCACACCCCTGCCCATGATCCCCTGCCCATGACCCCCTGTCCCACCTATCAGCACTTCCGACCACACCACACCTGAGCCTACTTTTCCCCTCGGTTTGACACAAGTGAAAACTAGAAAAGAGGGGCTTCCTAATGCCTTTTAAATGCCGAGATTTAGCGACATCCAAATGCTGAGAGATCCGACTGTATTTTCTACGAATAATGGAGGTTTTAAACATCCCTGCGCAAGAAGTGGTGTAGAAACATCTGAAGATATTTCAGCGGCTTGGAACATGGTACGTATGGAGTGTCAAATTAATGTTAAGACATTTCGGGTATTTGTTACGTACCTCCGCTTCTCACAGCCATCGAAACTTTAAAATATCCAAGTTTCGTAAACTCATCATACCCATCAAGATGTTCCGTAACGAAATAATAAACTTTCGAGAAGCCTAATGTAACCCATTCAGGTTTATTAAGAATTAAAATTCCCCACCGATTAAACTTAGTCCAAAGGTGGCCCAAGCCACTTTCAATTCTTCCACACTCACGCTGGATCCTGAAAGAAAAAAAAAAATCCGCTATTCTGAGTCCCCAGTTAGCCGCCCAATTAATGTCGCTCCCATTCAGGCAGGCAGCCAGTCAGACAATGTCTCCCCGAGTGCGGTCCCATGCCCACTCTGCACCCAGTCACGTGATCTGCCCGCTGACCATACCTACTGAGGGCAACGAGAGACGCGTGAGGTTGCAGGCGCCGCGAAGTTCCAGCCATCCTCTTTAGGTTCCTGAGGTACGCGTGACTAAGTGGTGTGAGGGCGAATCTTAATATGAAAAAAAACCGTCGAGAGCCATTACCGAGCGCACGGAGTTAAATCCACCCGCTTACACGCCCTCATGCCGCCCTCAATGAAGGCATCTACTTATCCACGAGTCCTCGCCACGAGAGAAAAATTCCTCTCCACGCGGACACGAGTACGGAGAGCCCGAGGAAGGCGTACCGAGAGACGCGCAAAACCCGAGACTCGCCGAAGCCTCCGTAAGCCTCCGAAATCGTCGCGTCGCACGTTGTAGGATCTCGACCCCCCCCCTCCCCTCCCCCTCCCGAGGACAAAGAAGCGGGACCAACTCATGATTGAATCGAGTACGACCCGCGTCACCATCACATCGCATACTTCTTTTCCGGGATGAGAGTCTTGTCTTGAATTAATTAAACGAAATCCTGCTTACCATGGCGAATCTATTTTGAGCTAAGTCGATATCGCACACCAAGAGCTTCTTTCCTTAGACATCAATTAAAAGCCCATTTCGACTCAGTCATAAGAAAAAATCTCGACACTCTCATATGCATAGTAACAATCCACATCGATAACCACCAATAACTGTTGCAACTCCGAACAACGACAACTACAAAAAATAGAGAAATGCCCCGAAACTCCCAAAAGCACAACCAAATAGCCCACAAAGTTCCCTTGACACTCCGCCTTAGTGGGCCAAGAGCCGGCCTCCCGCATCAAGAGCGCGGCGCACACGTGTCTGTCTGGCCGATAGAAGGGCACGCGCGAGATAAGGGGAGAGGGGAAAGGGGGGGTGAGAGGGGAGGGGGGGTGAGAGGGGAAGGAGGGGTGAGAGAGTAGGGAGTGAATGACGAGAAGAAACTGAAACGAGGACGGGAGGCTGGGGGAGAAGGGGGGAAGAGGGAGTGAGGGGAGAGGAAGGACGGAAGGGAGAAGAAAGAAACGAGGGGACGGAGGAGGGGAACGGATGTGTGCGTGAGGAAGCAGCAGGCAGAGACGATGAGGGGAATAAGGTCAACAGTGCCCAACGGAAGTGAAAGTAAAGATGGGATTTGCACATGAAATGGCTGGGCGAGAAGTGACGCATCGGGGGTGATGGGAGAAGACCATGAGAATGAAGAAGAGAAAAGACAGGAAAAATATATAAAACTGAAGTCGAAAACGGAAGAAACTTATAATAAAAAAGGCGGGGCACGGCAATGATGAAAAAGAGTAAGCCGATCTCGAGGAAGCCGCGGGCGCTCTCTGCACGAGGGTCAACGAGACGACGACAAAACAAAAGCGAGGAAGCGAGAGCGCTTGAGCAACAAAACAAAGGCCAGGGAGGTGTAGAGAATAACAGAAGCACTTAGGAAAACATAAGAAACCTTAGAAAATACTAGACCCTATTACAAGAAAAAATATTTGCAATATTAATGGCTCCAATAACAAAAACAATGGCGATGATACTGACAATAAATAACGCGAAACAAGACAGACACTGAATGAATGATTTTGGCCAACGTCAGCGGCGGCGGGAGAGTGCCAAGGGAGGCTCGTGAGGGCCCGGCGAATCACCCCTCGTGAGTGCAAACAAGGAGGTGGTGACGCAAGCACGCTGCCTGTGACGACAACAAGAAGTCACGCTCCATCACGCCACGGCGCGAGAATGTGTGGTGGCGACCCATTTTTTTAAGTGCACCCCTAACACGTGCTCAACTGAGCCGGCATATTCTTGCATGCGGAGTGTATATCAAGAGTACAAATGCGTAGATGATGATACTATCCCCGCCGCCGATGCCGCTATGTGGAGAAGGACTACCGCCGCGACGTAGAAGGAAACCCTCTGCACAAAAGATGCCCATCTTCGGCTTGCGGAAGCATTTCCTGGAAGTCCAAGTTCGCGTACTGCGAGAATCCCCGACATCTTGAGAAAAGATGATGTCATAGGGCAGGGTGCCGCGTGGACACCGTGTGACGTTTTCTTCGTAACAGGATGACGTCGGCGTTCCTTGTTGGTGTTCCCGGCTGTTACTTAATGAGCGGGAAATGATGAGAAGCAGTCTAGCAACTACCGAGAAAAACTATTCTCGACAATGTGTATTGCTGCACAATTTTCGTCGCAGCAAAGGGAAGGTCCCATCTGGTCGACACTTGCACTCGCTTGCACAATCCACGCCAACTCGAGCCTCAACTTCCACACGTTAAAAAATAATAAAAGCAATACAAACGAAAAGTCGGGGACGCTGATTCATACCCACGACACAGCAATCAACCATTTCCATGACAAACTTAACCAGTGTCGCAAGCCTCAAGTCTCGTGTTTGGTTTAGTTGTGATTACACGGCCTTTCTCCGTGCGCAAGTCAGCGGTTCATTTTTTTTCCGAGAAAATATGGTTTACACCCCGACATTTAAGGAGCGACATTTCCAAACCCGGATGTCAAAGAAGGCGTCAAACTCATTTTCCGGCGATTTTGCTTCGATTCTGACGTCCGTTTTTTGTCTACTCTTCTCTACTCCAACGGAACGAATTGTTTGCATCAAATAGGAGAATTTTATGATACGCAACACAAGGAAAAATAGACCTCGTGACGTATTCAAGTGGTGATTACTTGCAATTTCTAAAAACAACAAATTACACGTGTAATAATGACAAGCACCCGCTCACTCACTCTCTCGTCCGTTTTTCTTTATTCTACCCTCCCTCTCTATCCATTACCCTTTACGCGTTCAAATACCTATCCCCATCTGCCCCCACACCTTCTCTCCCACATTACCCATCCCATTGTCGACATCCGTCATCTGTAACAGGACACAAGCCTCAGAAAGCATCAGTTCTTCCAAGCTGACATCCCGCCCCCGCCCCCTCACTCGAAGTCAAGCGCATGAAGTACGCTCTTCAAGACACCTGTTCGCCTCCCACATGCTAATGTCTGCCAAGTGCCACGCCCACCTCATGGATTCCTCTCCAACATGACATGAGCAGGTGAGAGCAATAAACATATGGAACTCTCATTCACTTGAAGACAAACCAATAAACCACAACGAAAAACAAACAAATGAGCAGCAACGAAAAGGAAACAATCAAATACATCAAATTTAACATGTGATTATAAAACGAGTCACTGCCCCCCCCCCCCTCCCCTTGCTCTTCCTTTTATACTTTATATATTCCTTCTAAAATTAGAAAAGTGACATGGGTGGGAGGGACGCTCTAGACAGCGCACAAAACAAACTACGTGAACAGCGTGAACACCAGCATGAGGATATCCCAAGCGAGCGATAAGGACATCCGTGAGAGAAACAGAACCAGCATGTACGAACTGATAAGAATCACCAATGGCACAAATAGCTCTGAATTTTCTGAAATTATTTCTGTGGAGGAAAATATCTCACGGTTAGAATTTAAATGAGATGTAAATCCACAAGGTCATTTACAGCCCGATGAAAAGAACGCAAAAGGAAAATTCTAAAGAAGGAAAAAAAATCACACAGTTAACCAGGGCTGTTTGAAGTCAACTTGCCTTCATAATCACCCAAACCCAATAGGAGCGTGCATTTCCCAGCCACACCTGGAAGTGCACACACATACCAAAACTAAATTAAAGGACCTCCAATGAATTCAGAAGCACAGCAGAGCGAGATGGAGGGAAGGGGGCGGGGCGGGGCGGAGAGGGAGGGATGGGGCCAGGGGAGGGGAGGGGAAGGCCTGAAGGGGAGCTATGGGGGGAAGAATATGAGGGAAGGGGGGCCGGGGAGACTGTAGAAGGGTGGGGCCTTGCAGGGGGGCCGCGGGAGGGGTTGGTTGGTGTAAGGGTAGGAGGGAGAGAGACAAACGGGGTGCGGCGTGCCTGCCCGCTGACTCACAGTCCCCGCCGTGACTCAACTCGCTACTAGTCCTTCCCGTTTCCCACCAATATTAAAACGCGTAGTGTATTACCAGTATGATCTAATTGCCCGCCCCTTTCCCCATGTACCCCCTCCTTGCTCTCCACCCCCCACCCACCATGTAAATGAGGGGGAAGGGCGGGAGTCGTAACCGCGCCGCCCCGTCTCCCGAGCCACAATGGAGTCACCCTTGAGAGGAGGAAGCGTGCGTCACTCGGAGCGGAGGGCGGTGGCGGACCGGGGGGGGGGGGGGTAGAGGAGGGTGGTGAGGGAGAACGGAATGGGAAGGAGGAAGAAGTGAGAAGCGAGAGAGAAGAGAAGGAGGGGCGGGAAGCTGAGCAAGGAGAAGGGGGGAGGGAGAGGAGGCGGTGCGGAGAAGGGGGAGGGAGAGAGAAGAGGCGGTGCGGGGAAGGAGAGAGGGAGGGAGCCAGGAGTGGGTGCCAAGACAGCTAGCTCGGGTGACATGAAGCAACTCAAGTACAATTAAAAAAATGGGCGCCCGGGCGGTTCGAGTGGCTGGGCCGGATTTCTGGGGTCGGGGGGAGCTGGTCTGGGGAATGCCTTCCCTCCTCCTCCTACACCCCCTCCCTTCCCCCTCCACACTTTCACGCCCCCTCTGGTGGTGCTTGATCGAGGAAATGAAACGAAGAGCTAAAGGAGTTTTTTTTCCCCCTACGGCGAGGGCGAAAGATCCGTACCGACCCGCGCGAGTTCCACGGGCGGTTCGGGCCGGTCGTGCAAGCACCCGCCTGGTAGAGAGGAAGTCGGTGGTGCTCCAGAGCCGCCGGGGAATTCCTGCCGGACCCTCATGCTGTCTGCCTGAGCAAGCACCCACCTGAGAGTGCTTGTCAACTGATAACGTCATCCTAGATCCGCTTATCGGCCGAGCGTTGGTCTTTTTCTAGGTGGAACGGCAGTTTGTTGTGGCCTTGCCGGTCGCGGTTATCTCGGCATCCCATCTCTGGGCGTATCGCCGGCGGCTGTGATGCAACCGGGGTTTTACCGTTGTTCTTATTGTCAGCATCTCGCCGTAACCTTCCTCCTTAACCACTGCCCTTCTTTCCCCGCCGCCAAATCACCGATACGATTTCCCGGCGGCGCGAGCGTTTTTGCCTGCCCCATTCCCGCCATTATCACATCGCGTACTAATCATTCTAATTGCATTCAACGTCGCGTTCCCATGGCTTAACCTTACGTGTCCTCCCCAGCTGAGTGCCCTCCGCCTCACGTGTCATCCGCTCAGCACTTTGTCCCAGCCCTTGAGTCGAAGGCCTGGTTCAGGTGGGGCACAAGTGTTCGCCCGCCGCCCCCAAGTACCATAACATTCCAGCCACCGCCTCGCTGTCGGCTGGTACGGCGCTGGCTGGCAGACCTGCTGACCCCGGCTTTTCTTGGCTTTTTTTGTCACCTTCGCTTCACCTCGGGTACTACAAATGCGGTTAACCTACCCCGCCCCAACCATGGCCGGGAGTTGTATGGTATCATCCCCTACCACACTGCGAAAACAAAAATAATATCCGTATCTAATCAGGAAAACCAAGGGGTAAATGATTTCTTAGCAAAGCAACCGTATTTCAAATCACCAATCTTACCATAATACATATAAAAGTTAAAGGCAGGTATAGTAATACTGCATGTGCCCAAGATTTCGGTCAGTCCCGCTTCCACGTGTAGGCTTTGTAATGCCCGGAGCGTAAAGGTTGTCTACGTATTCAAATTAACCCCAAGCCCCATTCCAGCGCCGCATACGAATGAGGCCCAACACACGAGCCCTGCCCTCGAGGGCGCTGCCAAACCCTTTAAACCCAACAAAGCAACGAAGGAAAACAACATTTAAATCATTGCGGTCTAACCGAGTCCAACGACATGGCCCAGCCGAACACGATACCTGATACCCGATATCCGTGGAGCTGCCCGCACGCCCCGCTCGAGAGCCCGGCAAGCAGAGGCCAAGCACGGCTGGGTACGTTCCGCCCCAAACCCGTCCCCGAAGGAGTGTCTCGATTACACACGTAGAAGCAGCCGAGTGTTTCAGTGCTTCCATTCGTGACAGGCTTCCCTAAACGACACTTTCGCCGACTCTAGCAGGCGAGTAGGTGAAGTAAGAGGGAGTATTTGATTATCGTTTTGATGTACAGGTTCAGTCCCGTTGTCGTTGACCGTTTAAATCACCTGATATTTAAATGCCCTATTTCGTGCAACAGAGTCTTAACGTAGAATTGATGTAATTCTTTGCAATCTCATCGAAATTATCGAAATCACCATGGAAACTGACGCTCTAAATAAAAATGACACACATCAACCTAATCCTTCTCCTTCAAATTGAATAACTAAATAATTCAACGAATTAATAAAAAATAGACACGGAAAAGAGAATACCCCAAAAACATTCCACCGAGCAATCAAGCGCGCTTCGACCCCCCCCCCCTTCCCTCCACACCCCTCTCCCTCCTCCCTTCCACCCCAAGTCCCTCTCCGGCGTTCACGACTCTCCTTATCGCCCGGAGTTACTGCCCTGACCTCAAGCGCTAGCCATTGCTCTCTCCCTTGCCTGCCATAACGACCCCTGCCCCTCCACCCTTCCCCCCAACTGTGTTTACAACTGCCTTTTCTCCCCCTTCTTCTCTTAATCTATTGCCTGATGTAATCACCTCTCTTTCTTTCCCCTTTTTCCAAGTCCCATAGCGTCTATCACCCCCTCCCCCATTCCTTCGCCTTCTTCCATTGCCTTATATAAACACTCCCACTCCTTTCCACCCTTACCCTACCTCACTTCCCTTCTAAAACCACCCCTTTCCCCACCCTTCCCCCATTTCCCTTGCCACCCATAACCATTCCTTTCCCCTACCAATCTTCCATGTCACCCCTCCCCACTCTGACCCCCAACCCCTAACCCCCAACCCCCAACCCCCTATACCGCAACTACCACCAGCCTTTCCCCCCAAAACGATTGGTCGTGATCACAAACCCTGAACGGTAATCATAACATTGGAAGAAGGAAGGAGGATGGGGAGGGGGAAGGAGGGGGGGGGGATGGGGAGGGGAAAGGAGGAAGGGGGATGGGGAGGGGGAAGGAGGGGGGGGGGATGGGGAGGGGAAAGGAGGGGGAGGAGGAGGGGGGTTAAGGGGTAAGGGGGTGAGATAAAAGCTTTAATGGAGGTAGGTGACTGCATGGAAGGCCCGAGGGAAGGACGATGGAGGGAGGGAAAGGAGGTGGGTCAGGGTTGTGTTGGAGAGATTGGAGGGGAGTGAGGGAGGTGCAATTAGTTAATGATTCGAGACTGAATCTGGAGTTCTTTCATCCTTATAGTGAAACATTTCCCCCCATCACGATGAAACGCCTTTCCCCCCAATTATTTCAACCACCGGAGGGGAAAGTCGAAATTAGAGAAGAGTATTAACCTTTTAATTTCAAAATCGCGTTAAGATTAATCCCAACAAACGTTTCTGTGGCTGGGTGGGGGTGGGGTGGGGGGGATACCAGCCTATTCGTTACGTAAAGAACACCAAACTTTTCGAACTTTGAGCAAATCCTTTCATGATTATTTCAAGTTTCCCTTCCTTGCACAAGGAATAAAAACAAATAATAGGAGCATGAAAAAAAAACAACATTTAA
>NC_061842.1:12941606-12946606 GCF_019202785.1 Penaeus chinensis
TCAGTGCCATACCAGTTGCTCACAAGACCCTCAGTGCCAAGCAACGCAAGAGCAAAGCCCCGCAACTGTTTCCCTGACGATACAAGAGGGAAAAGAAAAAAATCCCAAAAAAGTCATTCCCGCTGTAAGACCATTATCTCACAACTGGCGTGTGGCTTCGGGGTTGGCACATGACACATGGCACATGGCACACGAGGCTTCCGTGGCACCCTCATGATCCAGCGAGGAGCAGCGTGCAACATCACTGGTGTGTGAGTCAGAGAAGGGAGATAGGAAGTTTAAAAGAAAGAAATGAAGGTAAAACCAAGAAAGGAAGACAAAGCAGAGGAAGCAAGAACACACCTAGGCCCAACCTCCTACGCCTAAAGAGCTTCGGCGTTGCATGTTCCGGGTAATCTTCCCTGTGTTTATGTGCGAGTGTAGGGGAGTACAGGACGGGAGGAGGGGGGGGGGGCAATAAAGTGAAGGCAGTAAAGCGGTTGGAATGTATAGGGGAAGCAGAAGTTCCGTAAGAGCTGCGGTCGGTTTGCAGAACGCTTGTTGAAGGGATGAGTTAAGCAACATAAACATGGGCTACTCCTGCTGTCACGTGGCTGTTCACATGATGGGACCGCTTTGCAAACAGCAGCCTATAAAAAAAAACGAACAAGCAACCACGAGGAAGAGACTTGAATGGGGGAAGGGGATGGAAGGGTTAGGTGTTGGTGTTGGTGGTGTGGTGTGTGTGTGTGGGGGGGGGGGGGCAGAGGAAGTATTCGTCGAATTCCTTAATTGTTCATCCAACTTTCACTTCTCATCCGTCATTAGAATTAAATTGTCTGAGGCAATGAACTACGAGATGGGGAGGGGGGAGACTTTTAATCTTCATAAAATATTCAATTACCACATTCTCTTATAATAACTGAGTCGTTGGCTCACATCTAGAGATTTTATTATATTCTCTCCACACCCGACTAAAAAAAAGAGGGGGGGGGGGGGGGACGCCTAAACATTAATATGAATGAATCTATCCTGGCATTTCCTCCCGCTTAAGAAAAAGGACAATGCGACTTCTCCACGGCAAACGACATATTTGTAGCTGAATCAAAGCACACACCTCTACCAGTATCTCACGGGGATCAATACAAAAAAATACAAAATGGATATAAATCTCCCAAGTCTTCAATTCGCATCGACATTATGAGGAACGAAAATTAAATATCTTGAATATCTCTAAAGTGTGGCCTTGTAAATATTCGAAATGAACTTTAAAAAAACTGCTCTGGCAACTGTGAAAATGCAAGGCAGAAAACGGTACTGACAACAAAAGTGGCACATCTGTTCAGTCCAAATTCGGCGTGTAATAAACATGATCGGTGCATTCAAGGATACAGGAAGGGAAATCCAAGCTATTCAACCCACTCCTCGAAATCCTGCCTGGACGAGGGAGGGAACCAGTCGCCAGGCCTCGCGCTCGCCCCCGCCACGCCGGCACGCTCTCCACCTCGGACCGCATTCATATACCGTACACGAATGCCACTGGCTTCTTTACGCTCGGCCCGAACCTTTCGCCAGGCTGGCTTGCATACTATACTTCTGGAGACAAACCCCCGCGCCATTTATAGCCCTCGGTGCTAAAAACGCCACACGTTCGCCAAAGACCGCATTCGTGGCATTTTTTTTATCGCTACCGTTAATAGAGCAAACCAGTATATCCAGTCTCATTTTGTGGAGGTCCAGCTTGCTCAATTTTCCTCTGAACGCAATCGGAGGAGCCCCCCCTTCGGGACTCGATTTCTGTTATCAACGTAACAGTAACCCTTACGGCCCGTGACACAAATGCTACAATCCTCTGTCATTCTTTCAAAGGGTGTGGGAAGCTGTCTTCCCAAGTCCTCTCCAGCCGCAGGGGATGAGCTCGGAACTCTTTCTCCCTCCGCCAGGCCCCTTCTTCCCTGTCCCATCCTCCTCCTCGGGGTTTGCTATTGTCGCACTTTCCATTTCTCTCTCCAGCTCTCTTCAAGGGTGACCTTCGAAATACCAACGCCGGCTCATGCAACCAGTATCACTCCCACGGCTCCGTTTTCAGCGTGATTAAACCTCTACAGGTAATGAGGAGGACCAAAGCCTGAGAGCAAACCTACCAGATGTAGGCTATGACAAATCCTTACAACACGCACTATCCTCATTAATTAACTACGCACTATCGACCAGTAATCAAATCTGTCCCTAATTAATCTGTTGAGGGCTGGGGTACGTAATTGGATAATGCAATGAATGCCAACCCTGTTTCCTCCATCTCGATTACGCAACTGCTTTATACGACGCAGTTCGACAGGAAAGGGGACCATCACGCTTCGACATACTATACTGGCCAACCACTGAAAACGACAATATTCTAGCGGCCTAAAGAAAAAGCAAGGATAGCATACGCCAGGAACGAAAACAACAACAGCTTCATAACGCGACCATGAGCAAGCGAAGCAGAATTCATGAGCTGTAGAGTCCCGCCACACAACAGAGACGACGGAGCCTCCCACCTCCCCCCACCCCCCGCATGCCGCCACACCACCGCCGCCACAATCACCAAATCACCATGGGTCGATAACAAGCCAAGGTTACGAGGGTGTTGCTGCTAGTGGTGTTGTTGCCGTGTTCGGGCGTACGTGGAGGAAGGGGGGGGGGGGGGGGGGAACACGCCGTCAATTAGGTCTTTGCTGCGATTCGTGTTGCTACTCGTGCGGACGTCGCTTTACGTGTGGGCGCCATCGCTCTGATGGTTCTTTTAGTGCGAAATGGTCTCTGATAGAATGGCTCTCGGCACGGGCAAACCTAAACCTTAAACCTGCGACTAAAAATATATCCAATAATCATTATCAATAAACTATTTCGCCAAAAGCACAACTCTTAACAACACTAAATGGTGACGGACTCCTTACCAATCATATCACAATAAGGTCGCAATACAG
This sequence comes from Penaeus chinensis, assembly GCF_019202785.1. Classification (NCBI taxonomy): domain Eukaryota; kingdom Metazoa; phylum Arthropoda; class Malacostraca; order Decapoda; family Penaeidae; genus Penaeus; species Penaeus chinensis. The sequence goes on from NC_061842.1 coordinate 12,944,555, forward strand.
ACCAATAAGACGCTAACGAAGTTCGGGAACAAACTCCAATCCAGCCATTCCCTGCCTCACCTTCGTGACAAAGACCACGCGAATAAAACGCCGCGAACGGAGAAAATGGCGCAGATCGCAAAAATGACACAAAGGGCGAAAGTGGTGCAAACACACCCTCGCTCGAGCCGTCGGAATGGCGCGAGCGGAGCCTCCAATTCAATGCGCTCGCGGAGGCCCGGTCGTCTAATTCACTCTCGTGCGGCAGAGTGATTCGTGACAAAGTGCGTGCATGAGTGGACTTTTATCGGATAAATAAACATTTGACGAGACGTGTTGCGCCCAAAATCATCAAAGAGAATTGGAAATTGCCGCAGAGTACACGGAGGGAAATGGCAGGGAATTACAAAGAGTTATCGTGGGAAGAAAATAAAAGGTGGTTGTGGTAGCTGTGGAGGAAGAGGGGAAGGGGGGGAGGGCCAAGGAGTAGGGAGGAGAGGGGAAGGAGGAGGAGGAGGAGGAGGAGGAGGAGGAGGAGGAGGAGGAGGAGGAGGAGGAGGAGGAGGAGGAGGAGGAGGAGGAGGAGGAGGAGGAGAAGGGGTAAAGGTCCAAGAAGTGATGAGGAGAGGGAAAGAAACAAGAAGAGAGAGGAGGAAGAGGGGGAGGGGGAGGAGGAGGGGGAGGAAGTGCAGCAATAGTTGCAACAGCAGCAGCGTCAGAAGAAGCAGCAACGATAGTAGTAGCAGAAATAAACCGCAAAGAAAAAAGACCAAGAATCATCTCTGAATCAGAAGAGCTGGGCAGCGAGGGCACAATGTACCTGGCGTTCCTGTGCCTGAACAGTAGACTAAGCAACTTCATCAGCAGTGAGTTTGAACTTGCCATTGACACAACATTTTCAGGGCGTTACTCGTTATAACAGACTCGCGGCGAGAGAGAGAGAGAGAGAGAAAAAAAAAAAAAAAAAAAAAAAAAAAAAAAGACACCGCAACCTAAATAATAGTGGGATTTCTAATAGTTAAGTACGTCTTTTTTGTATTTCGAGAACCACAATATCTAAAAGCTCTTTTCTTAATTCTGATCTATGCTACAACAGACAGTTTCCCTCACATCATACTCCGACTTTTCACAGGAAAAAGAATACGAGCTACTCATCTGTTGCAAGTAGAGACGGAGACGTCAGCAATATACGACATGGCTTCTTCAAAGCTATGCTGTACACTGCAGGTATACTTTCTCGACAAGGGTGCGTTTAAAGTAATGAGGCTGTCTTCGCTAATCTTCCACTCGACATTCATTATTCATTATCCATTATACACTTATATTTTTTTCATTCATTTATTTGTCCACTTATTCATTCACTTATTCTAGCTGACTTACTTTGAATCGATTTCAAAGCACGCCGTCGCCCAAGACGGATTCTCCATTTCCATGACCCTCCAACCCGTTCCTCTTGATAAGTTGCCCGCTTTGCAGGCTCTGCTGAGGAGAGGTCGACTGTCCGTATGATATCCTTTCTCCATTCACCTTTATTACAGCCAACGATTCAGCAACTGACGCCCTCCCCACCCCATTCACCTCACTCGACCTTCCTCCAAACAGCGCTCGTCCAATCCCTTTAAAAGCTCTCTTTCCATTAACCGTAAGTTTTCAATATCTCCTCCCTATTCAAACAAACAAACAAAAACCTAACATCTACATTCTCCCATTCCCCGAAGGGACCTTCATCTGCCCTGTCAATAACCCCGTCTGCTGCTGCCTGCGCCTTCGTGTCTGCTCTGCCAAGTCTACAAAGCACGTTCAGCAGACAGTCTCGTGGTGCCCTACGAGTCTCAGGGGTCCGCCCTTGTTTCTCTATTATGTTTAGTTTTGTCTTTGTTTTCTTTCCTTGCAAAAAAAGAAATGTTGGTTTTCAAGTTATGAAAGCATGAAAATATATAATGAAATACGCAAGTCATTCACAAAAGAGAACACATCCGACGAAATGAATTATAATACAAACGTAAGTCAGTCTGAATGAGTGTGTTAAGTAATGTCCTTGCCTTAATCCCAGCTGAACAGCGTAATACACAC
>NC_061842.1:12956606-12964106 GCF_019202785.1 Penaeus chinensis
GTTGTCAAGCCCCACTTTTTAAAAAATTAATAATCTCGCTGCAGCTGCTAGCGGCTGATCGAAACACCTGAAGCGCACTGCCTGGACCGCTCCCCCTTTTTATTCACCTTTTTTAGGGCAAGTTAAAACTGCCCAGTCATATCAAACGTTTAAAGAGGCATTATAGACAGGTTCTGATAACTATCGGAGTTACAAGGTTGTACTGAGCAGATTCATATTCTAAAGCATCATAACTAACCCGCGACGAAATTTCGTGCACAACCATCCTTTCGGGATGAGGGGGGGGGGGGGAGAGAAAAAGAAAGATAAAGATAAAGACAAAGATAAAGAGAGAGAGAGAGAGAGAGAGAGAGAGAGAGAGAGAGAGAGAGAGAGAGAGAGAGAGAGAGAGAGAGAGAGAGAGAGAGAGAGAGAGAGAGAGAGAGGCAGGCAGGCAGGCAGGCAAGCAGTCATGAGACTCTCCACTAGCAGTGCCTGGCTCAGGATGCCGCACCGTCCCGTCCACGGTCAAGGGTTGAGGAAGCTCCGATGAGGAACACAATGGAGTGGATAAGATGAGGCGGATGGGGAGGACGTGATGGGGAGAAGGATAGCACGGGCAAAGCGTGACCCTTCAGTAGCTTTGATGGGGAGTAGGCTACATAAAATACAAAATGTACAAACTTTCTATATTTTCTATTTTACTGTAACGACGTTTTTACCATTAGAAGTGATGGTTCCTCCTATCAAATCATGTCATTACGAGTGTTCTCTTCTTAGGCTAAAGTTAGCGTTTCTTACCTTAGTAAAGGTGTATCATACTTGACGGTATGATAAAAAGTGTGGATAATACTGAGCTTATCATTGCTAATCATGGCACGGAATGTATTCTCCAATCACGTGGCTCGTTAATCAAACTGACCTTGAGACAATGCATACACAATAAACGCTACCAAGCACTGCAGTCTGTGCCAAGGAGGAAAGAACAAGACAAGCCACGATAACGCATCTGATTCCAGCGTAGACTCATGTGCTCCTTCAGGAAAACGTTCCGAACCTGTCGAGGACTTGAGCCACCTCTGGCGCCCCATCATGGATGTGGGCCACGTCGCCCCGCTTCTCATTACGTCTCATTATCGAGTCTAAGAGGTAGCACCTCGGCGGCACACGACGGAGACGAATGTCCGGTTCCCCTCGACGCCTGCTGGAACCCGACCAAATAAAAGGACCGGGACCCGTCGACCTGGCAAAGCTGTCCTGCAGGTTTGGGCGGGTGGGAGCGCCCAAGGGTGGCAGCAGCAGGGAGGGTGCGATGACTCACGCACTAACTGCTTGCTTGGCCAGCCAGGAGGGGGGCGCAGGCGGGAATGGGAAGAGAGGGGGCGGGAGGGGGAAGCGGGGGAAAACATCAAAGGGACGATGAAGAAAAGGAAGGAGTAGAAGTAGGCAAACAAAGGCAGGAAGGAGGGGGGGGCCGCGTAATGTTGGAGGCAGGAACAAACTAGTTCTGATTTGAAATGATGGGTTAATGGAATCCAATGAAGTTCAAAGGTGGGGGAACGAGCTTTAAACGGAGTGAAGGAAGGTCTAAGAACAGAGGCGACGGCATGCGAGAGATGAGCTTTAAGGTCGCGAGGGGAAGACTCCGAGGTGAGAGAGGAGAACTTAAAGGTGGTCAGGCAGAGCCTCCGCCGCCCGAGCAGAGTATCAGCTGGAGTATTCAATGGGGAACCAGAACGTAAAATGTTAATGAAACTGAATAAAGTTTAATGAATCATGTAAAATAAGCTCCTCATTCCACAAGTTACAGAAAGGGATACCCTTGTGTTATAGAATACAACAACAATAAAGGGAAGAGTGACCAGGGTTTGTCTCGATCAGTTAAGGGTTAACCTCCAACGTATATATGTCGATTGCACCACGGCCGAAGACACCTGTCCTGCACAGCATAGATAATTACGTCGCTGGACAATCAGTTTTAAGGCCACAATTTCGTTTTCAACGTTGACTCATATAACGCCTGATAACATTTGTGCAATGTTTAGTTTGATTCCATTTCTTGCAATGGATATTCTTGGTGTGACATAGTGTTTGTTTTATTTTGCTTCTAAGTTATCCCGTGTGCAAGGAATGGCCGGGGTTACCATCCACTGGCGGCGAGGGATTCGAACGCAGGTCAGCAAGATTGCTAGACGAGAACGCTACCGCTGCACCGTACAGTACACAATGTACCGGGCAAAGAGGGGGAGAGGGAGAGGGGTGGAGAGAGGGCGAGAGGAGGGAGAGGGAGAGGGAGAGGGAGAGGGAGAGGGAGAGGGAGAGAGAGAGAGGGAGAGAGAAAGGGAGAGGGAGAGAGAGGGAGAGAGGGAGAGGGAGAGGGAGAGGGAGAGGGAGAGGGAGAGGGAGAGGGAGAGGGAGAGAGAGAGAGAGAGAGAGAGAGAGAGAGAGAGAGAGAGAGAGAGAGAGAGAGAGAGAGAGAGAGAGAGAGAGAGAAGAGAGGGAGGAGGGAGGGAGGGAGGGAGGGAGGGAGGGAGGGAGAGAGAGAGAGAGGGAGGGAGGGAGAGAGAGAGAGAGAGAGAGAGAGAGAGAGAGAGAGAGAGAGAGAGAGAGAGAGAGAGAGAGAGAGAGAGAGAGAGAGAGAAACCAACTGCTGAATATGTATTTTGTCCTTTAACCAAGCACCTAATACTCATGCCAAGCGAGCAACCTTGAACAGGACTCTCGGTCCTCTTAATTCACACTTCCCTTACAACTCTTTCACGCGCCATTAACCTTACGACGTCTAATGCCCAGTCAATCACATGACACAAGTGTCCAGCCCTGGGCACCAGCCTTCCTTCGACGCCCCAGCGCCTTCGTCCTGCGGTGCCCAAGTCCCAAGGCCACGAGTGAAAGTCCGCCGTCACCGCAGCGCGTTTGCGGCCCGTGCCTGCTGGCCTGTGGCACCGGCATTCCTTGCGTGCCCGCTCGGGTCGCGCCAGTTTCACAAGGCATCGCAGGTCGGCTCCCTCTTGCTGAGCTGAACCGAAATGAACCCGCGTGCCCGGCTGAAAAGACCGACTCTCCGCCAGCCAGGCCTTGGCAGCTGAAGTAGAGTCGACAAGTCGCACAGTCTCACAACCGGAGAAATCTGCACAGCTGAGGTGACAGTTAACTTTAACATCATTTGTCATCACTTACACTTGACAAGATCATACGATGACAACATGAACTGACATATCAAAGAAGTGTCACGACAACAGATAAAATCAGATTGGCATCGAAAAATCCCCCCACCCCCCATCCCGCCCTCTAAGTGCCCCTCACCCCCACAACGCCAACACAACACGCGGAACAATAGCACTTCACACTTGGCTCCCATCCCCCACAGCTACCACATCAACACCGGAAGCGGAAATTGTGCAAAAGTGTCAGTAATTAACCCGCGCCTACGGCCTAATTTCCGCTATCGTGATAATCTACCTACCTCCCTCTCCCTCTCTCTCTCTGCCGTAAACACGTAAACACGCTGACAGTGAGGGCCCGGAAACGAAAGAAAGTCGCCGATCCCGCGCACGTCTGCATTTGACCTGAACTCACCGCTATGCACCCCGACCTCTCCCCACCTGCCAACCTCCAACCCCGCCAACATGTCCTGCCTTCCGTGGTAACATTCCTCTAACCCGCTCTCCCTCCCACAGACCAAAGACTCTTTGATCTATTATTTCCTGTGTTATTTCTGTTCCCCAGCCTCATAGAGAAACATGAATATTGGAGAGAGGAAAGAGGGAAAGAGGGAGAGAGGGAGAGGGAGAAGGAGAGGAAGAGGGGGGGGGGGAGAGAGAGAGAGAGAGAGAGAGAGAGAGAGAGAGAGAGAGAGAGAGAGAGAGAGAGAGAGAGAGAGAGAGAGAGAGAGAGAGAGAGAGAGAGAGAGAGACAGAGAGAGAGAGAGAGAGAGAGAGAGAGACAGAGAGAGAGAGAGAGAGAGAGAGAGAGAGAGAGAGAGAGAGAGAGAGAGAGAGAGAGAGAGAGAGAGAGAGAGAGAGAGAGAGAGAGAGAGAGAAAAGAAAGAAAGAAAGAAAGAAAGAAAGAAAGAAAGAAAGAAGAGAGAGAGAAAGGAAGAAAGAAAGAAAGAGAGAGAAAGTAAGAGGGAGAGGGAGAGGAAGAGGGAGAATGAGAGGGAGAAGGAGAGGAAGAGGAAGAGGGAGAGAGAGAGTGAGAGGGAGGGAGGGAGAGAAGAAGAGAAAGAGAAAGAAAGAGAAAGAAAGAAAGAAAGAAAGAAAGAGAACGAGGGAGAGAGTAAGAGAAAAAGAAAGAGAGAGAGAAAGAGAGAAATAGAAAGAAATAAAGAAAGTAAAAAAGAAAGAAAGACAGAAAAGAAAAAGAACGAAGTGTCGCAGAGCCCCGGACGCTTCCCCCGGATTCCTCTGAGGCGAGCCCACTTACTGGGTCAAGCAGGAGTCGAAGTGACCCCTGCCTCCGAGCCAAAGAAGCACGGTTGCACAACACTCGCTCTTTCGCTCTTTCACGGCCAAGCACACTTCGGCAGCAGCATTGCAACAGTCGGATTTCGCTGCTGTGAAAGGCAACAAGGACACTAGTGCAGCCTTTTAATTTCGATGTGCATGTCCCCGTGCATGACAGCGAGCGAGCAAGACTAGTGGACGAGTGAGAGCGTATAGTGAATGAACGGGTGGGTGAATAAAAGAGCGAGCGAGCGAGCGAGCGAGCGAGTGAGTGAATGAGAAAGAGAGAGAGAGAGAAAGAGAGAGAGAGAGAAAGAGAGAGAGAGAGAGAGAGAGAGAGAGAGAGAGAGAGAGAGAGAGAGAGAGAGAGAGAGAGAGAGAGAGAGAGAGAGAGAGAGAGAGAGAGAGAGAGCGAGAGAGAGAGAAAGAGCGAGAGAGAGAGAAAGAGAGAGAGAGAGAGAGAGAGAGAGAGAGAGAGAGAGAGAGAGAGAGAGAGAGAGAGAGAGAGAGAGAGAGAGAGAGAGAGAGAGAGAGAGAAGAGAAGAGAGAGAGAGAAGAGAAAGAGAAAGAGAAAGAGAAAGAGAAAGAGAAAGAGAAAGAGAAAGAGAGAGAGAGAGAGAGAGAGTGAAAGAGAGAGAGAGAGTGAAAGAGAGAGAGATAGTGAAAGAGAGTGAGAATCGGAGAATGAGTGGGTGAGAGAGTGAGAGATTGAGTGGGTGAGAGAGTGAGAGATTGAGTGGGTAGAAAGTGAGAGATTGAGTGAGTGAACGACCAAGAGACCGAATGAGTCCGCGAGTGTGCGCGCGAGTGTGCAAGCATGTGCGTGTGTTCTACCGACACTCTTCAGTGTTAAGAAATTCGAATGCAGGTTCCCTTACAGTTCACGACGAGGCACACGCAAATACCCAATCTGCTTAAATGTTAAAAAGAAAAATCACTTTGAGACGATCTCTGCGCACACGGTTGCGGTGAAGCTCACGCAAGCAAACGCCTTTCATGGAGTTGCGGCCATTTCTTTAAGTCATGCTTGCTGTATCTCAAGCAAAAACGGGTTTGTTCGTTCATACAATCATAACCTTGTTCGAAACACACTGATCACTAAGTTTTTTTAAGCTTTTAAATGGTAAATAAAAATTATCTATCGATCTATTTAGCTATATACACACACAACAATAACGTACAGTCATGACGGCTTTCTTTTTCTATACTATCCACATTATCAGGAAATTATTTACTAGGTTAACCTTGAGCACGAGTCGCTACACCAACCATGGGGGTAGGGGTGGGGGGGGGGAGACCTTGCATGACCTGGCTTTGTTATTTACGTGCAATAATCTACTCTACATGTATGTTCACTTGATCACGTGTTACACCAGTCACAAAAAGTACGCACGTTAATGCGCGCAATTAGTAAACGTATGGTGGTGGTGGTGCAACAATTAAACGATAGTAATAGCAATAACGACAGTAATAATAATCATCATCATCATTTTGATAACAATAATAACAACATTAATATTCATAATAATAATAATAATTTCATTATCTTTATCAATAGAGATATAGTCATTATCAACAAAAATAACAGTTATCAAAGCTGATACCCTACCATAATCAAAATATAAATAATAACACAATACCGGAAAAAAATATGATAAAATAAACACGAAATCAAAAAATTATAAAACCTATCCATGAAATAGTTATAATCACAACCATAACACTAAAGCTAATATCCAAATAATCATCAAGTGAAGCTGTACAAATATATGCTATTTTCGTACAGTCTGAAAAAGTAACATTCAAAACGCCTTACGCAAACCCTGAGTAAACGCCTGAAGACCACCATGAGGCACAAGAAGTTTCTTTACTTAGCTGATGGAAGCTTTTGGGAGACTGGCCATAAGAAACAGGATTTAGTTACAAAAAGAAAAAAAAGAAAAAAAAAGGTATACTGCCCTTGTCAGTGCGGTAGCTGCTCAATGACGGCCTACGTAAGCATTAGGCGGATTGTACTGTCTACGAAATTATGGGGCTTCGAAGTGTTGAAAACAAATATATACATATATATATATACATATGCATAAATATACATATGTATAATACATATAAATATACATATACACGTACACAGACAAAAGACAAGCACACAATAAAGAGTCCTAAGCGAAGGATTTGCGAAAAAGCAAAATAAAATATATATATATTTTTCATCATCCAGGAAATGATGAATACGGAATTAAAATTTTAAAAAATGGCGGCCGATGAAATGACAGAAAAAAAAAAAAGCGAAGGCCGTGCGAGGCCCCTCCTCCCGCCACCGCTGGCCACGCAATCGGGCTGATTAGGGGCTGATACCTTGCGCCCACTCGCCATCCTCCTAACTCAAGTTGGACGAGCCGCAGACACGCACCTTCTGCCTGCGTGAACTGACACCGCCTTCGTCTTCGCCAAATGACCTTATATATGTATGAGGTAAATGCAAGTGCGTCGGACCTGAATGCCTCACATTTGAGGTTGTTTGCACTAAGTTATATAATTGCAGTTTGCTTTAAAGGAGTTCCTCGGGTGGCGGCGAGCTATGCCGCATGGAAAGCGTGCCGCCGGGAGGGAAATGTTGAAGCAGCACTTGCCAATGGCAGCTCTTAACGGCACTTCGGAATGTGTGCCGTTCGGATAATATCTATCGACTCATTCCTTTTTTGCGAATAACATTGGTTCATATGGTCCTAATTAGTTATATAATCTCGAAAATAGCCTCTGCTTTAGGTTTATGATCTACATTGCTGTTTAAAACAATAGCAATTACGTTACTTTCAAAACAACAATCTTCATGATAATCGAAAACCAATTAAAACTGGCGTGTCCGATGAATCACTGCCAAAATGATCAGCAGCCATCCATCCCTCTATCAGCCTCAGCCCATCATGTGACTTGGGATGGGCGCCGCTGACCTATATGGCTCACGCCCAGCCACGCCCACTGACACGTGCCTACCACTAATGAATCCTGACGGGTCGAGTTACCTGGCCCTGCTCAGTCCCCAGGGTCACAGGGGACGTGCTTGAACCGCTTC
>NC_061842.1:12969106-12974106 GCF_019202785.1 Penaeus chinensis
ACCACAGACCAGACCTCGAACAGGCAATACAGTCATGTGAGATGCTGCTGGGACGCTCTTGAGTGGTGGAAATCTTTAAAACCAGCGGCAAAAAGGTCTCTGCATCTTCAACGCTCAGCCATTAACCTTTGGTATCTAAAATGACAGGAGGCTTCTAGGACCTGCTTGGTCGGGCGCACGCGGGGGTTCGGTTGGCTGGCTGCGAGGTGGAAAGTTCATCCCATCCACTCCCGAGGGATGTAATCTTTACCTCGACCCGACTCGTGTTTTCCTTCTCCGTTTCACCCTCAGAGATTTTTTTTCCTTATTTGGGTTCTAATGGCAAATATTGCACCGCTACGTACGGTTAACAATTTATCATTCATACTTTATTCCTTCTTAGGTTATGTTGCATTTACCCTAACGTGGAACACCAAGTCACAATTCCCATGAACATTTCCATCCAGTTTTCCATCCCTCGGCAGGCCACAGAAGCGTTCCTCGGCGCCCCAACACCCTGGTACGGGCGGCACGGGCGTTCACCAGGATCGCGGGCGCCCCACTGCGACGACTTCTGCCACGTCACGGGTCATGGGAACATCGGAGACATGTTGAATGACTGCGGCACGTTGCACATCGCGCTCTCGAAGAATGCAGGTTAATGAAAAGATGCATGACATTTCACTGTTCTTCCCCGGGCTTTCACGTGGTGGTCTGACTTATCTGCTTCCAATTCTCAATCTCTCTCCCATTCTCCAACCTTTTTGCAGAACAGTTTCCGATAAGGTAACCTGGCATTCCTCCCCATTCAGATTTCTCCGTGAATTCCCCGTGCCTGTGGTAATCGCCTTCGACATGTCCATTCACTGCATATAACCTCAACAGTTCTGACGTTTCCAGACACAATTCGGCACCTGTTCTCCCCTAACAAAAAGTCTCTCCCAGTAAGGAATTATTAATTAAGAGTGAAGCCACTGCCCTCTCCTTACAAGGCTTTGCCCCAAACGAATGCTTGTTCATTAAGGCTCCCAGAAAGAGTGGCTACACCCTACGCCGTCTTTCCTATCGCATTACAGCTTCTGAGACAATTCCTATCTTTGCTAGTTCGATGACTATTGCGCATGCTTATTATATATATCGTCTACCGAGTCTCGCTTTTATAACTGAAGTCTACATTATCCGCATTATCTCCAATCTCATCTTCCCTAATGACCCAAGCTTTTTGTGTCCACGCCCATTAATAAAGCAGTGCCACCGAGCCATAACCCTAATGAAAAAGCCAGCACGGACCTTTCCCCACAAGATTACATTATAAGTCTTAACGCCGACGATATATACCGCGTTGGTACAATTCACAGGTCCGCCACCTACGCCCCGATAACATATGCCATAGCATATGTGAGCACAGTAAAGGATACTCGACTCACGGTGCTCACGCTTGTCGGTCACGCGATTTCTTCCAAGGTCTCGTATAACGTTGGGGGAGAGGGGGCGGGGAGGCGGCCAGGCTGCTGATCTCGTCGTCCCTTTAAACGCACCGAGAGACTAACAAGAGATGCATTCGCCAATAAAGGGAGAGATAAAAGGGAAAAAGGAAGGTATAACGTGAGATAAAAGGGAAAGAGGGAGGAATAATGAGAGATAAAAGGGAAAGAAGAAGGAATAATGAGAGATAAAAGAGAAAGAGGAGGAATAAGGAGAGATAAAAGGGAAAGAAGAAGGAATAATGAGAGATAAAAGAGAAAGAGGAGGAATAAGGAGAGGTAAAAGAGAAAGAGGAGGAATAAGGAGAGGTAAAAGAGAAAGAGGAGGAATAAGGAGAGGTAAAAGAGAAAGAGGAGGAATAAGGAGAGGTAAAAGAGAAAGAGGAGGAATAAGGAGAGGTAAAAGAGAAAGAGGAGGAATAAGGAGAGGTAAAAGAGAAAGAGGAGGAATAAGGAGTGGTAAAAGAGAAAGAGGAGGAATAAGGAGAGGTAAAAGAGAAAGAGGAGGAATAAGGAGAGGTAAAAGAGAAAGAGGAGGAATAAGGAGAGGTAAAAGAGAAAGAGGAGGAATAAGGAGAGGTAAAAGAGAAAGAGGAGGAATAAGGAGAGGTAAAAGAGAAAGAGGAGGAATAATGAGAGATAAAAGGGAAAGAAGAAGGAATAACGTGAGATAAAAGGGAAAGAGGAGGAAGGAAGGAGAGATAAAAAGGGAAAGAGGAAGGAATAACGTGAGATAAAAGGGAAAGAGGAGGAAGGAAGGAGAGATAAAAAGGGAAAGAGGAAGGAATATTGTGAGATAAAAGAGACAGAGGAAGGAATATGGAGAGATAAAAGGGAAGGAAGAGGAAGGGGGAAGGAAAGGTAAATGGAAAACAGTAGGGAGGGAAGAGAAATAAAAGGGAAAGAGGAAGAAATAAGGAGAGATAAAAAGGTAAGAGGAGGAAGTAATAAGAAGAGGTAAAAGGGAGAGAGGAAGAAGATAGGAGAGATAAAAGGGAAAAGGATGTAGGAATATGGAGATAAAAGGGAAAGGAGGAAGGAAGGAGATATATAAGTGAACAGAAACAATACATACAGATGCAAGGGAAAATGGGGAAAGAGGCGGTACAACGACAATCACAATGATAATAATTAAAAAAAAATACATTATATATATATATATATATATATATATATATATATATTATATACACACACACAAACACACACACACACATACATATGACGAACTGTGGATGACCTTCCTTGGAAGAGGAGAGGGAGGGGGCACTGACACGAGAACAGCCACCAGAGGAATAGGGATCAGGACAGGAGCAAGCGTGGATTAGGCGACGCAAAACCCAACATTCTCCACTGGACCAAAATAGCAAGTTACAAAACTGCCTCCGTCCTTGCCGTGGCCACTGGTCCTCCTGGTCAAGAAGGTTAATGTCCGTCCCGTAATTCATTAAATATATCTGTATCTTATCATTATCATTGGGAGAGAAAGAGAGAAAGAGAGAGAGAGAGAAAGAGAGAAAGAGAGAGAGAGAGAGAGAGAGAGAGAGAGAGAGAGAGAGAGAGAGAGAGAGAGAGAGAGAGAGAGAGAGAGAGAGAGAGAGAGAGCAAAGAAACCAGAAAAATAAACAAATAAATAAATATAAAAAGCGAGGACTGAAAGCTAAAACAAAAACACGAAATGAAGAAAAGGAGATTTTGGGTATAATAAAAATAATGTGACAAATGTTTAAGAAGGGCATCCAATCTGGCAAAGGCGGTACTACCAGATAGGCCTAACCTCTCAATAATGAATTAGGAGAGGCTTAAATGCTGCAATGGAATAAAGGGTTGTTGAATATTAATAATAATAAAATATATGTACACACATACACACACGCACACACACATACACACACACGTGTGTGTGTGTGTGTGTGTGTGTGTGTGTGTGTGTGTGTGTGTGTGTGTGTGTGTGTGTGTGTGTGTGTGTGTGTGTGTGTGTGTGTGTGTATAAAAACAGAAAACGTCCGTAGAAACGTCCGTAAGTAACACGTCTGGTAAAGCGTCTGTATATAATGTCCAGCGGGTAATATCCAGTAATGTCAAGCACTGGCTTTCGAAGTGAACTTGCCCGTGTAAACGCTACCTGGCTAAAAGCTTAATGAGATGCTACCAGCCCTGCGACTTCATTAAGGCCGATATTCGTTCGATAAGCGTGCCTTTTCCGACTCCCGCTACGGCTAGGTCTAGGGAAATACGCTTGTCCTATGTGGCTTCGGTACTCTCAGGGACATAACGATTTTTCACATACACATCATTTAAAACAAAAACATAAACCACAAACAACTACAATAAAAAAAACATAATACCAACAACAATAAAAGAAAGGATAGCATGCCTTCCCCACTATTATTGACTTGCCACGAGGAAACGAGAAGATAACGCTGATAACGATAAGGTAATGACCAAGTCACGTTAACTAAAAAGGAAAAAACGATAACTTAAATGACAGCTATTACGGGCAGAAGGAGACCTCTCACACAAGCTTTTACTCCGGTTCCACGAGACTAGAAGCGAACACAGCAGAGCCTTGTCCCCTGAAACGACCCGGCAGCGACACGCCACGCCCAGCCCAGCCCAGCCCGAGACTCTGACGGGGCAAGATCGAGGAAAAACGAAAACGTCTCCCCGGCAGCAGCAGCCAACAGTCATGGACGCTGATAAGCGAAAAACGGAGAAAGGGAGAGGTGGTTTCCCTGCCGAGAGAATCTGACGCGACACTAGAAAAGAGGGAGAAACGCTGTGCAAACAAAAAAATAAGATGAGAGAGAGAGAAAAAGCTTCGGTATAAAAAAAATCAAAACAAAATCTGGCATTTCGTACAATTGGCATGGTTAACTGTCAAAACTTTAATACAAGGCCTTCAACATATCCGTGTTTTCTGGTTCTTCCCTTCGTTGTTTTATTTATTGAGTTCACAGCAATTTTGAAAAAACGCTTTAATTGGCCCACCATATACGATACTACCACACCTATACTGCGAAGTGCCACGTCAGTTTTACTGAGAACGAGGATCAATATTTTCTAAACCTTGGCAGCGGTGAAACAAAATTCCAAAATTCTTCAGTTATCTATCTTGTCCTCCCCTTCATCGCTAGCACGAACCTCAGCAGCCACCTGGAATTGCACAACTCTAATGATACGATACACAGATAACATTTTACATTCTTAAACATTCTGATCGATCTTTTTCGGAAAGCCCAACCCTTTCCCCAATAGGAATCTCATTCCCATGACTATTCACAGATTTTGCTGACAACGACAGGACAATAAAAGAAAATTACCAGCGTCTTGCACTGCAAGCAAAGTGACATTATAAAGCACTATGGTTAACTGCATTCGATAGTTACAGAAACTATACAGGTGAGAGGGAAGGGGTGATTCAAGCGGAAAAAAAAGCATACTGCAACACGATGCAGTACTTCGTAACATTCACAATTCATGTTGCAGCCTACCACGAGACCCTCGGCTGTTGCACAAAGAATATAAAATCATCTG
>NC_061842.1:12981606-13004106 GCF_019202785.1 Penaeus chinensis
AAAGTATTACTCAAGTGTTGCACAACTTTCTTATTATCAATTATTGAAGGAAACACCATAGACAAAGTATCGTAAATTTTGTTATTATATCCAGCACAGAGAAAGCTTACCTTATGTCATATGGCTGTATGATACTGAAACTTTAGGCTTTTATATAAATTAGGCTTGTAATTTTTTGTTTCACACAGCTATTCATCAACCTAACAATTATTACTCCTTGTTTGACTTATTCTCTTTGTAACATACACTCACTATACATGAACTAATCTGTGTAGGCAAAAAATAATGACAGAAATAGGTACAGAGGCTGAGCCTCCAATATGGAAATATGGCAATGGGATGGGAGTCTGGGAGCATAGCTCCTAGGTTAGGAAGATATTTTTGGTTCATACAGTGATGTTTGTGGATTTCCCAGGAATCGCCTGAGTAAAAGGGACTTAATCTCTTCATAAACATTACCAATACTTTCAATAATGTTCCTTGTGATGAAAAATAACGAGATTCACTCATATTTCAACACTGATAATTGAAAGAAGGTATAATAATTACTGTATTGATATTTGCCACAGACCCCCCCCCCCACCTCCATTAGGGGAGGCCAAGAAATGTACGAGGGAAATTGCAGGGTAAAATAGGTATAATATATACAGAACCAGTCACTATATTCACTCTGCCCCCCAACCCTCCCAATAGAAGACAAAGAATCCTCCACATATTCACAGCCGAGTCTGTCTTATGTTCTATCCTGCCATACATAATGGATTCTTTGCTGTCCAGGGCAGGGATTGGGGGTAGCAGCCCCTAATGGGGGTGGGGTGGGGGGGGTTGCAGGGATATAGCCCCTTGCATTTGACTATATATTGACCAATTCTCTGTTAATAATTCATAATTAACTCTGCAATTTCCCTGGTTCCATTACTTTATGTATCAGTGAATGTAGTTTTTCCCTTCTTTATAACAGTATATTACATTTCCTGTAAATGTATAGCATAGTATTACATGTTGCACAACCTTAATAATAACACTCTACAATCCATATACGTTGAAATTATGCAGCAGAAACCCCCCACTAGCTGCAATCTTGGCCCTGATAGCATGGAAGGGGATAAATGGTACCAGGGAAACTGCAGGATAAAATATGAATAATATACACAGAATCAGTCACTATAATGACTAAAGTAGGGGGCTCTGCCTCCTACATTAAACACAATTTTCTGTATATCATTTGTAATTTACCCCGTTATTTCCCAGGTGCCGTAAGCCCTCCGTCTACTATCAGGGCCAAGATTGTTGGTACTGAGGGGGTTTTCACAGCTAAATATTGATATAATTGGATAATACAGAGTAATCCATCAACACCAAAATCATCACAGTTAATGTTACCGAGAGGGACACATAAAGATTGTGGGAGATGGACACTGCCATCTTATTGAGTATAAGAAATTGAATAATAAACAACAAAGGTACAGCCACAGCAGCCTCATTTTCACAGCAAAATGACGAAAATATCTGCTGCATATCACTGCTCAGAGGCAAAACATACAACACCCTTGCATAGCCAGGTTCTTAATGCCACATTTACAGTAAGCTGGCACAGGGTACAGGGAGGTTGCCCCCTGTCTAGGAAATAAATATAAAGTAGAAAAGGTTAGGTTTGGATTTTGGATTCACATGTTACCCTGATTCTGGGACTGTCTCTGGAGGGTGCATCACTCTCGGTAAAAATCGTTACGGTAAGTCATGTGAAGGTATTCTGAAAAATTACCAATTTTTTACATGAATTACATTACGGGTGTCAGACTGTTAAAATATTTTAAAATCCATAGTGGAATTTTTGGTCACTGAAAAGTAGGCCAGTCTACCCCAAAGAACTTCGTTTAATCGTCGTCCTTGGCGTTTTAAATCACTTAGTTCTTGTATTGTATATATAATCGATCTAGTGGAACTTAGTGTAAAATTCCTGAAATATTTTGTATCGCTTGCTGTCCAAGTTTACCGATACTGGAACAAACATTTCCTAGATTACTCTTTTTGCACTCCTTCAAGATCAGTTTAACCTACTCGCAGATATCCTAAATCTAAATATATTATACAAAAGACGCCTAGCCTTACCACAATCCCAATGTACTATCCCTTGTCAGCAAACCCACTTTTTCCTTCACTGAAAATTTAAACTATCACAAAAAAGAGAAAATTTAAACCATCACAACAGTCAGCGACGCCATCTGTAGGGAAATGCGGATACTATTATTTCCCTAAATACTCCGACAAATTGCCGATAAATTTACTAAAACAAATATAGTATATAAGCAAACATGTATTATTAGAGTAAATCATATTGTTTTATGTATTACCTAAATTATTAGTTTAGAATTGTACAAGTAGCCGAATTTAAATTTCAAACTAGGTCGGCATTCTTCCTTGCGTTCTGTAGAACTGCCGTACGTGGAAGGCCAAATTCTTTGTTATTTGGTGTTCTAAAGCGATGGTTACCAGTTGCGTGGCCAGGGTTATTTGACTATGGGACGTCAAGAAATCATATTACTTGACTATTGATATTAGGTACTCGAAGTTGCCGAAGACAGTGAGCGGAATGATCAAATGTCGCTATAATCACTCCATGCGAACTTGCATTGAAAAAAAAATAATAATAAATAATAATAATAATCTCAAAGATCGTTTGTAAATGCTGTTTAACCCTGATTCAGGAGAGAACTAATGACTAATTCATATTAGTTTGAAAACCCTGCAGGCCGATTTCTCATTGCTTTCGATCATTTTACGGATTATTATCATTATTGTTTTCAGAATAGACGTACTATGGGTACATTTTCATCCATTTCTTACCTATGGTTTCAAAAGAAACTAATGGACCAATTTTCGAAATTTGAGGTTTCAATCTGTCAAGAATAACAGGAGAAAATGCTGGATTCGCTACTTCCATGAAATCGAAAATCGAAAAAAAGACCAACGGACTTCTGAACTGGAGCTAAAGTAAAATTAAGAAATACGTCTCTATATGAATAAATGGAGAGGAAACAAACGTATTGAAATTTTGAGGTAATTGATCAGAGAGGCCATGCAAAGAGGATGATCTTCCACTTCTCGATTTCATGCAACAGCGCATCATTGTAATACATACTCGATAAAATTGTAATTTTGTTTTGTATCCCTGATTCACGAAACTCATAAGGAAAAATCGAAACAGACTGGGCATACCATTTGCGCGGACATCTTGTAGCGATTAGCACCACTCCCATCTCCATAGCTCAAAACCTAGAGAAAGGATATAAAAAGAGATATTCAAATTCGTGGAATTGTATATTTATATCTCCCTCATTTGCTATCTTTATCGATCTCAGCACATTGTCTAGTCGTAACTTATGGATAGGTGCTTCATGCCCAGGGTGATGTGAAGCGATGGTGCGGTAGCCTAGGTAGTGTTAAGTGCTTGCATGACTTCTCGCTAGCAGCTGCCACCGCTAGCCTAGTGCGAAAAAGCACTGCATAAGCCTCCCCTGCCAGTTCACAGCCTCTCGTCATCGAGACTTCTGCAATGTCTTCTCGTGGGCACCCATGGAAACTAGGCACCTTGCGGTCCCAGGCTAAACTGTGAGGGATCTCGGAGCAACAGGAGGCCCCAGAGGTACGGAGCCAGGGCGTGTCCACACGCCGGTGGGCCAACTCCTGCCCTTCAGCCACCCTGGGGTTAATGGGTGGCTTGGGGGAGGTTGGCCTTGTCAGCCCTCCTCCTTCCAGGAAACTCCCCGGCAACGTCGGAAGCAAATGGATATGCTTGGGGGAAGAGTGCTGTCCCTCCCACCCAGCAAGTGAGACAGGCTGTAGGTCTCATTTGGAAGACAAATGTTGGGACACAATGAGAATTACTCGTCCCACCTGCGCCCTGGCATAGCCACCTCTAGCCGACTCCAAGCCTCGTTAGTTGAGGTAACATTGAGAGTGAAGCATGCTTTGTGTCTCTTATTGCTGTGTATGCTTCTACCGATGTTTGCAAACTCGATGTGAAAGAAGCGATCTATGCCAAACTCACATCCATGGCAGACAATTGTCGGTCGTGGATAGCTCGCAGCCTACATCGACATCTAGAAGGCATTTGACTCGGTGCATCGAGAATCGCTATGGGAGATTCTGAGACTTTCAAGCCTATATAATGGTACTGAAAGTGTTCTAAAGTGTGGTGGGGGCCTGTCAAACTTCTTCCCTGTTAATTCACCAACACCAACACTTTTCAATGCCTGCATGGACTGGATAATGAGCAGAGCTACTATCCAAAGTCAGAGTGGACCAACACTAGGCAATATCAAGGTCTCAGACCTTGACTTTGCCGACGATGTTGCAATCCTATCTGAGTCTCCTGGACTAAGACCAAGATTCAGGACTCTGGAAAATGGCATAATCCAGGATCGCCAACTCAGGTTATATGGGCACCTAGCTGGTTTCCCTGTGGATGACCCTGCAGATTAGGTTGTCTCTTTGCGAGACAATCCTGGGTCGAGGAGACCCGTGGGACGACCTAGGAGGTCATGGCCAGGGCAGCTCGACCAGACCTTTATATATATATATATATATATATATATATATATATATATATATATATATATATATATATATATATATATATATATATATATATATATATATATATATACACACACACACACAAACAAACATCGTTTCTATACACATATCCTAAAGGCTTACATCAAACCAAAGCACGCTTTCAACACCCAGCGAGAGTAAGCGTTTGATAATATGAGATGGCTCACGGAACATTCTTGGCGTTGTATTATCAAGGACATCCTTAACAATACAACACCCTGTATCCCTTTCATCACGCGTCTCGTCCGAGGGATAGAGGGAATGCATAATTAGTTACTCTTATACATCATACGGGATTGGAAAGTCTGTGGTGGTTAAATTACTGGATTCGAGGCAAGCATTAAGCTGTCCATTACTTGTTATTTTGTGCTAAATTAGGAAATGTGACAAACAGTTGAAGAAAGATGTTTCAAGACGAGGGATGCTGTTGTCAACGTTGTTTCTATCCATGAGGTAAACAAAAACATACATGGAACAGAGGTTAATGATAATCAAGCTTCCTCATAAGTTGATAATGGTGTTGTAGAATTAATTGTCAGAAGTTTTCACAAACTGTGTATCTTGTAATGGTTTTAATTTCTCAACATTTCTGTATGAACTTGTTTTGCGGTATGTGATGAAGGGAAATGTCTGGATGCAATTCTTATTTGTTTAAATAAGATTTGTTTTGATAATGTTTATCACTTTTGCAATTTTTAAAATATTCTTATATCACCTTTATATAGGTATTTTTATTCATTCATCTTTTTTCTTCAGAATTACTGTCATTATACGACAATGGAAATAATAATAAAAAAAAAAAAAAAAAAATTAACAGGATTCAGGATTTAAGTTCTCATATTTTTTTCCTGCATACTCCAACTCTCTCTCCATGCAGTAAGCCGCACCTGCTGTCTAATAGGGTGAGTGGACACGGTTATGAGTGGCGTTTCATCCTGCTATTGTTGGGAGGTGACACATTTCTAGCTTCTCGGTGGTCAGTTCATACGAATGTGCTCACCAAATAGGATTTCTTTGTAGTTGTATATCCGTTTTCTGTGACGACGGTGATTTACTAGTATTTTGTTAAAGAAGATGACTTAAAATAACACCTTTATGCCACCCTCTATGTTAATGGAAAATAGATAGATAAAAAAAAAAAAAAAAAAATAGATACAAACACGAGAGAAAAGAAAGGAACTATACTCTTAGAGACTTAACACTCCTCTCATTCTTTCCCGCGGCTTTAAGAATAGTGCCATCATTGATCTTTATCATTACAAAAATGCTTATTGTATGATGGTCAGTACAAACTAATGCCAATAATATATATATAAAAAAAAAAGAACATACGACTGCTAGTCATGTCAGCTACAACGGCGAAGAGTTCGTGCTCGAAAGCGTCAAAGATTTACCTTCTGTCTTGTGGTTCCCTCCATAGAACTCCCCCAATCTCATGCTCGTTGTTGCCGTGGCCTGGGGGGGGGGGGGGGGGGCTTAGGAGACGGAGACCGATGTAAGGGATCGTCCCTTCCTTGGACCTCAGCCCTTGCCTCAACTAATTTTGCATGACCTTTTCTTCTCCTTCCTTTTCCTTTTCTTCTCCATCCCTTCTGTCCACTTATCTTAATCGTTAATTACCCTTTTCACTACAACAGTTTGTCATAACGTTGTGTGACCTTTGATGCCTGGCACACTTGTTTGTTTTGACCATTAGCTATTCTGGAAGTTCACAAAAAATCGCCTTGTGACCCCCCCCCCCCAAAAAAAAAAAAAAAAAAAAAAAAAACTATGGGGCTTCGGCCTGTTTATGTCTGTTTATGAGGACGACGTCAGTGTTTGTAAAAGGGGCAGTGATCGCTGAGATCATGTTTTTTTCAGGGTAGGATTTTATGTTGCAATACCCTATAGGTCGTATTTTCGTTGTTTCAGTTTGGGTAATCTTTCCACGTATCAATATTATCTCAGATTATCTTGATTTTATTCGCTGTAACGTACTTCAGATTGTCTTAATATTATTCTCCGTAATGTATTTCTGATTGTCCTATTACGGCATGATAACGACTTAATCCATTGCCACCAAGGAAAATGAATATAAAAGGGTAAAATGCTGTGCTCATATTTTTTTTTTTTTTTTTTTTTTTTTGAGAAATGTTTCTACGTAGATGGGTCTGCTTGTGCTTAGCCACAAAGGAGTTAATTAGGAGATCTTGTGACCTTACCTGATTTCACCTTTCCTTGAATTGGCGGGAAAACGTATTTTTTACTAGTACTATAAATATCGATGGTGTTATCTTTATTATAAACATTATAATTACTATAATGATAAACAGTAGTAACAGCAAAATAAGATAACGTAAAATATTTTCGTAAATCAGTGAAAAAGGTGAACGGGCGAGAGAGGCAGTACTCATAACTGGGTCATTGCTAACTTAGTACAAGTGTAGCCATCCCTTTTTAAAAACAATTAAGCAAGTAAACTCACAGTGGGCATGGCATGTACGTACATGCCACGTAATGGGTTAAGGGGGTCCGGGCCACATGATTTACTGAATCTCTCCCTTTTTTGACTTTCTCTCCGTTATTAGAAGAACTGTGGATATTAATATATATGATACATCATAATAAGATACCATTTAGCCTCCGTTCTGAACAATTAATTCCTTCTCTAGTTATTTCTATCCAGGGGCGGATCCAGAACTATTCTGAAGAGGGGGCGCTTATAAACCTTCGGTAAATGATTAATATTGTACCATCACTTTGAGTGGTTTGAAAATTGTTTATGGAAAGTTCTAGCCATGCTACTTTTTATACTCTGCCACTACCTCGACAGAGAAAGATTGTCAATCTATGTTATATAATGATTTGTTTTATAATGATTTGACAGTGAGACAGATAACTGTCGATTATATGTTTCGTTTTTGGATGATCCGAGAACGATGAAGCCCATGAGGTTCCTCCGTCACTTCCAACAGGGGGCCCCAGACCAGTTACAGATCAGAGAGGGGGGGCAACTGAACCCCAGTTCCCCCCCCCCCCCCCCCTAAATCCGCCACTGTCTCTATCTGATGCGGGAGAAATATAATATAAGGAAGTAACCCCTATAAATTTAACGTTTCTATGAACAAAATACAAGTTTTCGTTTTCTTCTAACAGTATATGATAAGGATAGACTATCTTATATATCAGTAGGTGATGATTTCGTTTAACGCCATTAATTCCCTCGTAAGGACTAGAACGGTCTCCTTAACGAAAGGCCTTTTTTGTAGCATTTCCGAAAGCCTTAACACTTTGATACACTGATATATGTTTGTCCTTTATGCGCACATGTGAGGTTTTCAACCTCCTTCCCTCCCCCACCATAACCCATCACCTACCCCCCCCTCCTCCTTCCTTGCTCTGATCCTTCTATTCCTCTCTTCCCCTTATCCGCACCCTCTTCCTGTCCCCTCGTTTTTTTTTTCTCTTCTCTCTCTACTTCCACGGTAGCTTCTCCCTCTTCTTCTTGTTTTCCTCTTATCTCTATCCCTACTCTATCCTGCCTCCATCCTATCCCTATCCTGCCCTGTATCCTACCGCATTTCCCCTCGTACCCATCGCTTTTTCACTTCCTTCTGATTCTACGTATTTCTGTACCACGCTGGCTCTTCGTTTTACATGTATTTTACTTTTATTTATACCCTTTTTGTACATTTTAAAATAAACTTTGAGATCCTTCGTTATCCGTGCAAATGTTACAAAGATTCTGATGTGCGGATAACAGACATCCACATCTGCTGCGACTGTATCTTTCTTTTTCACGTTTTTTTTTTTATCTCTTGTATTTTAAACTCTTTTTACTTATTCATCATTTTAATGTCTCTTTTACGGCGAAAGATAGTTATTTATTTAGATTTTTATTAATGAATCGCAGCAGATTCTTTTACGTATTTTTTTACCATAATTATAATATTTTTATGATTTCTTTTAACGTTTTATTGTTTTTGTAATTGGTTTTATCTTATGTATATTTCCTTTTATTATAACAATTCTTATTTATTGTTTTATTCTATTTGTGTGCTACGCTGACGTCCGCGGGGGGTAATTTAACCCCACGCTCATGTTAAATAAACGAAGTGGATACTCTGACTGTGCTTTTGACAACCCTTTGGATTTACCTGTCCGGATTTTACACCGTGGATGCCAAAACAAGGTTGTACTGCCCCTTTTACTTACCCAGGTGTATATATGCTGGGCGCGCTATTTTATTATTTTACATTTTACATTACATATTTTACTGTGAACCATGTGTGCTCCTTTGCCTTTTACTTTTTACTTTCTCTGAATCTTATTTACTTTTATCTTGTCCTTTTACTTGTTACTTTTATTTATGCTCATACCTTTTACTCATCTTTTACTCGCCTTTTACTTGAGCTTTTACTTATTCCCTCATTTTACCTTTTACTTGTTTTGTCTTAGATGTTCTTATTATTGTTTTTAAGCCCTTCTGGCACGCTTTCAGTTTTTCTTGAGCCCTTCTGGCGTATTTTTATTCATTATTAAGCCCTTCTGGCAATTGTCTTTCACTTATAAATTTGTTTTACTTTGGTGCCTTCTGCACAGTTCTTTTTGTTCAATTTAGATTTTGTATTTTTATCATGCATCTTCGTAATGGTCACGCTCCTGGTAGGCCTGCATCTCCGGGGATAATTAGCTTGTGAGGTCGTGTGGGTTCTGAGCCTTCAGCTCGGTTCCCTCACCCCTTTTTTTCGAGGAACGAACGGCCCCCCCCCCCCCCCCCCCCCCCCGTTTCATTGGCCCCTAAGCCTGAAACCTCCCGCCGCAGGGCAAAGGTCGCGGGCTTGCGCCACGCAGCCGGCCGGGGGCCGCCGGGGTAACCATTCCCCGTGCCGCCCCGCTTCTCGGTCGGTTTGTGGCCCTGCCCTTCACACAGGCGACCGCTCCCGTCTAGACGTCCGGAATGGTTTCCGAGTGCCGCCCCCCCCCCCCTCACTGAAGGTGAAACAACCTTTGGATGGTTGCTTCAGAGGGATGAATGGAACCAGCTGGCAAAAGGAAAAAACCCCCCTTCCCTCACTGAGGTGAAACAGCCTTTGGATGGCTGCTTCAGAGGGAAGGGGGAAACACTTTGAAAAGACACAGGTCCTTTCCTTCCTCACTGAGGTGAAACAACCTTTGGGTGGTTGCTTCAGAGGAATGTAAGGAACTGCCTGGCAAGAACGCAAAACCTCCCTTCCCTCACTGAGGTGAAACAGCCTTTGGGTGGCTGCTTTAGAGGGAAGGGGAACTACTTTGAAAAGACACAGGTCCTTTCCTTCCTCACTGAGGTGAAACAACCTTTGGGTGCTTGCTTCAGAGGGATGAAAGGAACTGCCTGGTAAAAGTGCAAAACCTCCCTTCCCTCACTGAGGTGGGGCAGCCTTTGGATGGCTGTCTTGGAGGGAAGGAGGAATCCCTTTGAAAAGACACAGGTCCTTTCCTTCCCCACTGAGGTGAAACAACCTTTGGGTGGTTGCTTCAGGGGAACGAAAGGAAGTGCCTGACAAGAACGCAAAACCTCCCTTCCCTCACTGAGGTGAAACAGGCTTTGGGTGGCTGTTTCAGAGGGAAGGGGGAACTACTTTAAAAAGACACAGGTCCTTTCCTTCCTCACTGAGGTGAAACAACCTTTGGGTGGTTGCTTCAGAGGGATGAAAGAAACTGCCTGGTAAAAGTGCAAGACTCCTCTTCCCTCACTGCGGTGAAGCAACCTTTGGGTGGCTGCCTCAGAGGGCTGAGCAAAAGGGCTCCACACAATGATGTCTCGTAGGTGGAAGGGCATCCCCTCTGGTCTCTCCCCAGGGGTTTACACCTACCCACGCGTTTGCCGTGCGTGGCAGCCTTGTGCGCTGTGGAGACTGGAGTCCTGGAGGTTGAGCGATACCGTGAACGAGTACGCCCTGCGGCTAGCAACACGCCTCTTTGGTCCTCTATTCCAGCAAGACAGGCGGCCTGATCCCGGCCCGGTCACGGTCAATCGGCTGGTCTCCCCCGGGAGGCTAGGGTCAAGCAGTCATGCCGCCATTGGCACTCACAATGGTCCGTGAGCGCCGTCACAATGGCTATTGGCTGCGTATATCCTCTCATCACTCCTGTTGCTGTTAGACACTGGTTCTGACACTCAGCTTTCCCTTGTTGGACTCCGTGGTGGGTGGGGGCGTGAGAGGATGAAGCACTTACCAATTTATGGAAAAAATGATAAAACACCCCCCACAGACTGATAAAAATGTTGACGAACCGCGCAAGGCCCAGACCACGGCAGTCACCATGAAGGCATATGTGCCTTCCGGTGGCAAAAGAAAGCCCCATGCACAGGATTAAACTGTCACCCCTGCTGCTAAGGTGGACAAGACCGAAGCCAATGGGTCTGTCCACCGAATAGTCAGACATCTTGACTCGCGAGCTGGCCTCTCCAGGCCAACAGCTAAGCCAGGGAGGCCCCTGAGTTCTCTGACGGCCTCCCCGGTTGAGAGGGGAGAGCAGGCTGAACCAGCCGCATCAGCTGCTGCCCCCACAAACAAGCCCGAAAGCCGAAAGGGCGGGCCGAAGCGTCCGAGGCCGGAGACCGACTCTGATGAAGAGTCGGGACCCCCTAAATGCTTCGCCCAGTTCAAAGTGCCAGCTAAACCCGAAGGCTTCGACAATGCCTACCAATTGGTCAGGGCATTGGAGTTGCAACGGAAAATCCGGTTGTCGATCCGGGTCGCCCGAGATCAGGGCATGATCATAATGCCCAAAGATCAAGCTACCTTGAAATTCCTCCGGGAAACGAAGGAGCTAGCCGATGGGAGGAAAGTGAGTCTTTCCCCACTAAGTCCCGGGGAAAAGAGAACCAAGATGGTGCTACATGGCTTCTCAGTCTCGTCCGATGTGGAGCTGATCGCTTCACACCCACAGGTCGTGCAGGCTTCCCGAATGTCGAAGGGGAAGACCCCAACCAGGGAAGTCCTGGTGACCATGAAAGGTGCCCCAACCACTACCCTTGATCTGGGTAACTGGGTCACCTACAACCTTCGAATGTATGTGCCAGAACCACTTCGGAGTTTCAAGTGCCAGAAATACGGTCACCACCAGGCTAACTGTACAGCCAAGCCTAAATGTGGTGTCTGTAGCAAGGCACACAACACAGAGGTATGACTCAAGGCATACAAAGAGGAATAGAGGGACACAACAGCCAAATGTCCCAACTGTGCCAAGAAGCATCATGCCTGGAGCCTGACTTGCTCTGTCAGGAAAGAGGCGGCCCTCAGGCGACAAGAGGTTGCTCAAAACCGACCAGACTTTGTTACTGCCCCACCGGGCACCCATGTCTGGGGAAGGAATAAAAGCGAAAAGGCCTCCCGACCTCCTAAGAGGAAGGAAGCCGCCCTCCAGCCGACACTGGATGTCTCCAACAAAAAGGAGTTTCCGACAATGCCAAAGGTGCAGAAAAAGAAATTAAAGAAAAAAGGTTCTAAGAGCACCACAAAAACCTCCCCAACAGATGATCGTCTCCTCTTTGACAAGGACGATATGACTCTCCTGTTAACTGCTGTTGTCTCAGCAGTAGCAACAGCCCTGGGGAGGTCGAGTGAGGAGGCCGAGAAGGCAGTTTCGGTCGCCATGACGGCAATGACCCAGACTGTCGCAGCCCTGAAGGGAAGAAAGCTGGTTAGAGCAAAACCAGCCTCACCCTCACCCCAGGACGAGACTCCCCTCCCCACTCCAAACCAGGCCATGCTTTCACAGGCAGAGCCAAACAGGCTGAATCTGTGCAGCCAGAGCCAGATCACGCTGACTTTGCCCAGGCAAGGCCAGCTAAGAAAAAGCCTGAGAGAAAAGCCAAACCAACCCAAGGATAGCCTGACAACAGACGAGCAGCCCTCAACCAGCGAGGACCTCGCAATGGAGTTGTCAGACTCCGACGATGTCTCTGATGTAACTATCACTGAGTAACATCATGACACATCATCTAGGCATCTTACAGTGAAACATCAATAGCTTCTCTGCAAAGAACGCTTTTCTCCAAGCAGTAGTGCGATCAAGGAACATTGACATTGTCATGCTCCAGGAGACATTAACAGGGGACACTATTCGCTTCTCAGGGTACCATGCCTTCACACTGCCACGAACACCTGGCAAGAGAGGCTTGATCACCCTTGTGAGAGCAACAATCCCCTGCTCCGCAATAGCCGATGCATCGCACTGTGGAGATGATGTTGAATCCCTTGCCGTCGAGGTTCACCTGGCCGGGGGGCCCCTCAAACTGTACAACGTGTACAGCCGGCCACGCTGTAGAAGCTTAGACATCAGCCAGGTCTGTGCTTCTGCTGCACATGACCGAGTGATCATAGGGGGAGACTTCAATGCACACCACCCCATCCTGGCTCCCTGCCGGGCACCGGATGCGGCCGGCTATCACATAGCCGACGTGCTAGAGACATTCCCTGAGATCGCTCTCCTCAACACCCAAGAGCCAACGCATGTCAGAGGAGGGGTCCTAGACCTCACCCTGGCCACTGCGACTCTGGTGGGGAGGATTGGCTGGCGTGTCGATGAGACCGTCACAAGTGACCATTACGGCACTATAACTACCCTCATGGATGTTGGCCCAGCCGAAATCCTAAGACCGAATCCAAGATGGAAAACAGACAAGGCCAACTGGCAGGCGTTTCAAAA
The DNA here is from genome assembly GCF_019202785.1 of Penaeus chinensis. Taxonomy (NCBI): domain Eukaryota; kingdom Metazoa; phylum Arthropoda; class Malacostraca; order Decapoda; family Penaeidae; genus Penaeus; species Penaeus chinensis. Next base: position 12,994,903 of record NC_061842.1, read on the forward strand.
TGCCTTGGCCCTCTGTCTGAGATGTAACGATCCCCCACAAAGCGAAAATGTGGAAGTGCTCGAAGCTAGCCTGCTAAACGCCATTAATGAAGCAGCCTCACAGACCATACCCAAAACTCGGCCTGGGTCCAGAAGTCACAAAGACGCCTGGTACTTCAATGACGAGATCAGGGAGGTCAACCACAGGGTGAACATGTCCCGAAAACTATTCCGAAGGCAAAGAACCCCTGACAACTTATCCCTCCTAAGGGAGGCTGTCACGGATGCCAAGGAAACTGCCAACAGAGTCAGGCAGGAAAAGTGGCTGGAATGGTGTGAGTCCTTCGACCACCAAACCACCCTTTCAGAGCTGTGGCAACGGGCCGCTCAGCCCTGAGGTGCACCCATCACGACCCCCAAGCAGAGGCTAACAGACTGGCGCACGAGTTTCTCTGCCGAGCTAAGGGAAAGACAAGAGCGTCTACAGCCAGACAGACACGCTCAGATCAGAGAAAGGGCAGCCGAACCCGATAACTCAGATGTTATCTTTTCTCTGAGGGAACTAAGGAAAGCCTATAAAACCAGTTCCAACACAGCCCCGGGCTCTGATGGGATCTCGTACCCCATTATCTCCCACCTAGGACTAGCAGGTGAGCGTGCACTCTTGCAACTCATCAACAAGTCCTGGGAAACTTCCACTCTACCCCAGAGTTGGAAGAGGGCTAACATAGTTCCCGTCCCAAAACCAAAGGAGCCGGGGAAGTACCGCCCCATCTCTCTGCTCAGCTGCCTGGCCAAGACGGCCGAGAGGATGGTACTAAACTGGCTTCAATGGAAAACGGGACCCCCGCACGAACACTTCCACGGGTTCACAAGGGGCATGGGCACAGCACACAGCATAGCCACGCTCTTAAGCACAATCAGCAAGGGCCCAGCTGTGGTGGTATTCCTTGACCTGGAGAAGGCTTTTGAACTGGCAAGTCCACTTGCCATTCAGGAAAGCCTGATCCAGAAGGGAATCAGAGGAAAGCTCTTGGCTTGGATAGGTGACTACTTCAGGAACAGGACTGCCAATGTCAAATTCCAGGGTCACCTATCGCAGCACATGCCGCTCGAAAATGGAACGCCACAGGGTGGGGTTCTCAGTCCAGCCCTATTCAACACTTTAATGTCCTGCATCCTCAACATAAACCTCCCAGTGGGGTGCAAAATCATCTCGTATGCAGACGATCTCGCTATCACCTCCACTGGACCATAAGGATAAGTCCGATATGCGAAGCTGAGCTTCGCCCGGGCTATGCCAATGAGGGGAGCCCGGCCTGTGTCGACTTATGCCGACTCGCTAACGTGTGTCAGCTGGTGCTGACTCGTCTTAGTCCTTACCCGCCGTGGTGCCCAGTCACAGCAGTAACCTCCAGGCGACAATTGCAACTTCTCGTGCCTGGGCGGGGCGCGAACCGCCGACCCCTCGGATGAGAGGCCGACACGTTACCACTGTACTAGCCCGGAGGCTCCACTGGACCACGCAGCCAGAATAAAGCCCAGCGTTGTCTGGACCTCGTGTCAGAGGGGTGTTGTAGGACAGGACTAAAGATCTCTGCAGCCAAAGCCAAAGCCATGGCTCTGAGACAGAGAGTTCGGCACAAGACTGAAAATCCAGGGAGTGGAATTAGAATGGGTCCAGGACTACCTATACCTTGGGGTAAGGATAGACTGGACCCTCTCCTTCCATAAGGAGGTCCAGTACCTGGTTGACCGAACCAAAGCAAGACTGTCCGTCATGAGAGCAATGACTGGGAGACGCATAGGGGCCAGACACAAAGTACTAAGATCATTTTATGTACATGCTGTCCGGCCCATTGTGGACTATGCCTCAGTCGCTCTAATTGCTGCAAAGAAAAAGCACACAGACAAATTAGAAACAGTCCAAAATGAAGCTGCCAGGATCATTCTGGGTGCCCCGAGGTGTCCTCAACCTCCTGATGGAGGCAAACCTTCTCCCCCTGGACTCACGAATCGATCTAATGGCAACACAATTCCTGTCAAAGGTCATCCAGGCTCCCAGGAACACAAGCCTAAGACAAAAATTAGTCAGATGCCTCGAACAAGACAACGAGCTCGTTGCAAACAACTCCTGGCTGTCTCATACAGCCAGGGTGTTGATACGCCATCAGCTCAAAGAACAGCTTCTTGCTAAGGGCATGGACTCCCCCCACCCCGACTTTGCCGAAGCCCCGCCGTGGGCACTGAGCCTGATAGAGTTCAACATAATGAGCCTGTCAATGAAAAAGAGCCTTTACCCCATGCCTAGCCTAAAGGCAGAAGCCCACAGGGTCATTGCAGCCATCACTCCTCCGGGTAGTAGAACATACTACACGGATGGATCGGTCGATCCCTTGAGCCACACTGCAGGCGCCGGCTTTGCAGCAAGGGATGCCACGCAATCCATGAGAAAACAGACAACGCCTCCTCGCTACAGGCAGAGGCAGTTGCAATCATGGGAGCCCTAGGCCACGCGTCCCTAAGGGAAGGACACGTGGTCATACACACAGACTCCAGGGCAGCCATTGACTGTCTTCAGCACAGCTCACCCACAGACAACATCTACCTACTGACCACGATTCTCACAATGACACAGAGAATTCTTGCTCAGGGTAGAAGAATTATCATCAACTGGGTCCCAAGCCACATCGGCATCAGAGGGAACGAGCTTGCTGACAGATTAGCCGTCGCTGGCAGGGGTATGCCCCCAAATCCCATGACGATAAAACCGAGCCGAAAATTACTTATGGAGAAGTGTGCCTTGGTCGGTCATACCTTCCTACGGCAGCTCCACAGAGAGGAAACGAGAACCTCCCCCTCGGCCAGCTGGTACTCTCTGAAGTAAGCAACAGAGGTACCGAAGTCATTCTTCACAGAATGCGCCTAGGTTACCACTGTGCATGGCAGATTATCCCAACAATCGAACGCGATGAAAGGTGCTGCAAGCACTGCGGCGAGCCGAACGCCACACTAGTCCACTACCTAGAAAATTGTGACCATACACAATTCCTGAGACAGGGACCGCCCACAACAGCCGCCGTGCTGGTAAAGAGGCTATGCGAAATGCTTACATCATGGCGGCAGGAGCGCCTGCTGGCAATCCCGCCGCCACGGTAAGCACCGAGTGTCAGACAATATTTAGAAGGCCCGGGCGAAGCTAGAACTTCGCAAACCATAAAGTCAAGTCAAGTCACGGGTAGCCTCTATTGGGTTCCTTTCTCACATAACCTTACACACATTATTTGAACATGTTGAAACATCTTTTCGGTTTGTATCAAGTATACGTTCTGACATCCATTTTATATATCAGTAGTTAGCCGATATAAATAGCGGATTCCAGACGGATTGGGACACATGGGAAGAGAGATGGAGATAGAGATAGATTGATAGATACATACTTAGAGAAAGAGAGAGAGAGAGAGGGAGAGAGAGAGGGAGAGAGAGAGAGAGAGAGAGAGAGAGAGAGAGAGAGAGAGAGAGAGAGAGGGAGAGGGAGAGGGAGAGAGAGGGAGAAAGAGAGAGAGAGAAAGAGAGAGAGAAAGAGAGAGAGAGAAAGAGAGAGAGAGAAAGAGAGAGAGAGAGAGAGAGAGAGAGAGAGAGAGAGAGGGAGAAAGAGAGAGAGAGAAAGAGAGAGAGAGAGAAAGAGAGAGAGAGAAGGAGAGAGAGAGAGGAGAGAGAGAGAGAGAGAGAGGGAGAGAGAGAGAGAGAGAGAGAGAGAGAGAGAGAGAGAGGGAGAGAGAGAGGGAGAGAGAGGAAGAAAGAGAGAGAGAGAAAGAGAGAGAGAGAGAGAGAGAGAGAGAGAGAAGAGAGAGAGAGAGAGAGAGAGGGAGGGAAGGAGGGAGAGAGGGAGAGTGAAAGAGAAAGAGTGAGAGAAAAGGTGTTGGGCAGGAAGGAGATAGATAGATAGATAGAAAGATAAATAGAATAGATAGATCGATAGATATAGAGAGAAGGGGAAAGGAGGTAGAAAGAGGGAGAGAGATAGAAAGAGAGAGAGGAGAGAGAGAGAGAGAGAGAGAGAGAGAGAGAAAGAGAAAGAGAGAGAGAGAGAGAGAGGGGGGGGGGAGGAGGGAGGGAGGGAGGGAGAGTGAAAGAGAAAGAGTGAGAGAAAGGGTGTTGAGCAGGAAGGAGATAGATAGATAGATAGATATATAGAAAGATAAATAGATAGCTAGATCGATAGATATAGAGAGAAGAGGAAAGGAGGTAGAAAGAGGGAGGGAGAGAGTGTAATAACACTGTGGTGCGGTATCTTCCCAGCGTTATTCCACCAGTGAAATGTACTGTACTGTGGTGGTCTTTATCCTCTCTCACTTGTATGGGACTGGTTATGGTACTTGAAGAAGTAAAGTGGAGTTGAGTTAAAGTTGTCGCTGCTTCAAAGCTTTTATTTGCACGGGAATATGGTAGGTGGTGTACAGAGGACAGGCGTGGCAGAGACGCCCATGGAGGAGCGAGGCCTCTTGCCACGCCTGCGAGGCGAAGCGGTCTTAGCGAGAGCTTGAGGTGTTGCCCGAGCCGATGCTGAGGGCAGAGTGATTTCGGCTCTCCAAGATTTTGAGGGGTTCACAAAATATTCGCTTAACATAAGATTATGGCAACATAGATTTTGGTGGGAAATGTCAGTACAAACTCTGTTTTACAGCAGTATAAGGGTCTTGTGGTCACAGGTCTGGTCGGGGACATTGGATATGTCAATACAATTAAATCGTGAACATTGGATAACTACAATATCGTCCATAGTAATGATTACAAACATAGTGGTTGATAATAAGGATTTTTCAACAAACATTTTGAGTATAATCAACATTAAAGTTCACTTGTAGTTATAAAGTATTCGACGGTAAGGGTTGGAATCGCTTGCTCTGGGGGCACTTCACTATTGTCGTTATTTTTTGGGCGCAGGTCAAACTTGGCACAGGCAATGACCAGTAGGGTCTTGGGTACCGTGGGAGGTCGAGGGGAAAAGCCATTAAATCGTCGGTAAGGGTCAGAATCGCTCGTTCTGGGCACGTCAGTTTCGTTCTGTTCTGGACGCAGGTCAATGTTGGTACAGGCGATAACCAGCAAGGTCTTGGGCACCGGGGGGAGGGGAACGAGGGTATGAAGAGGGGAGAGATCATTAAAGAGAGAAAGAGAGAGAGAGAGATAGAGATAGAGATGGAGAGAGAGAGAGAGAAGGAGGGAGGGAGGGAGAGTGAAAGAGAAAGAATGAGAGAAAGGGTGTTGGGCAGGAAGGAGATAGATAGATATATAGAAAGATAAATAGATATGTAGATCGATAGATATAGAGAGCAGAGGAAATGAGGTAGAAAGAGAGAGAAAGAGAGAGAGAGAGAGAGAGAGAGAGAGAGAGAGAGAGAGAGAGAGAGAGAGAGAGAGAGAGAGAGAGAGAGAGGGGGGGGGGGGGGGAGGGAGGGAGGGAGGGATAGTGAAAGAGAAAGAGTGAGAGAAAGGGTGTTGGGCAGGAAGGAGATAGATAAATAGATAGATAGATATATAGAAAGATAAATAATTAGATAGATCGATAGATATAGAGAGAAGAGAAAAGGAGGTAGAAAGAGGGAGGGAGAGAGAAAGATATATATATATATATATATATATATATATATATATATATATATATATATAGAGAGAGAGAGAGAGAGAGAGAGAGAGAGAATGAGAGAGAGAATGAGACAGAGAATGAGACAGAGAATGAGAGAGAGAATGAGAGAGAGAATGAGAGAGAGAATGAGAGAGAGAATGAGAGAGAGAATGAGAAAGAGAATGAGAAAGAGAATGAGAGAGAGAATGAGACAGAGAATGAGACAGAGAATGAGAGAGAGAATGAGAGAGAGAATGAGAGAGAGAATGAGACAGAGAATGAGAGAGAAAATGAGAGAGAGAATGAGAGAGAGAATGAGAGAGAGAATGAGAGAGAGAATGAGAGAGAGAATGAGAGAGAGAATGAGAGAGAGAATGAGAGAGAGAATGAGAGAGAGAATGAGACAGAGAATGAGACAGAGAATGAGAGAGAGAATGAGAGAGAGAATGAGAGAGAGAATGAGAGAGAGAATGAGAGAGAGAATGAGAGAGAGAATGAGAGAGAGAATGAGACAGAGAATGAGAGAGAGAATGAGAGAGAGAATAAGACAGAGAATGAGACAGAGAATGAGAGAGAGAATGAGAGAGAGAATGAGACAGAGAATGAGACAGAGAATGAGAGAGAAAATGAGAGAGAGAATGAGAGAGAGAATGAATGAATGAAAGATAAAGAGAGAGAGAGGGTGTTGGACAAGGAAAGAGATAGATAGAAAGATAGATAGATAGACAGGTATAAAGATAGAGAAATTGACATAGAGAGAAGAGGAAAGGAGGCAGAAAGAGGGAGGGAGAGAGAAAGAGAGAGAGAGAGAATGAGAGAGAGAGAGAGCATGAGAGAGAGAGAGAATGAGAGAGAGAGAGAATGAGAGAGAGAGAGAATGAGAGAGAGAGAATGGGGGAGAGAGAGAATGAGACAGAGAGAGAATAAGATAGAGAGAGAATGAGAGAGAGAGAGAGAATGAGAGAGGGAGAGACTGAGAGAGAGAGGGTGTTGGACAGGGAAAGAGATAGATAGAAAGATAGATAGATAGACAGGTATAAAGATAGAGAAATTGATATAGAGAGAAGAGGAAAGGAGGCAGAAAGAGGGAGGGAGAGAGAAAGAGAGAGAGAGAGAATGAGAGAGAGAGAGAATGAGAGAGAGAGAGAATGAGAGAGAGAGAATGAGGGAGAGAGAGAATGAGAGAGAGAGAGAGAATAAGAGAGAGAGAGAATGAGAGAGAGAGAGAATGAGAGAGGGAGAGACTGAGAGAGGGAGAGACTGAGAGAGAGAGAGAATGAGAGAGAGAAGGAGAGAGAGAGAGAGAGAGAGAGAGAGAGAGAGAGAGAGAGAGAGAGAGAGAGAGAGAGAGAGAGAGAATGAAAGAGAGTGAGAGAGAAAGAGAGAGAGAGAGAAAGAGAGAGAGAGAGAGAGAGAGAGAGAGAGAGAGAGAGAGAGAGAGAGAGAGAGAGAGAGAGAATGAGAGAGAGAGAGAGGGAGAGAGAGAGAGGAGAGAGAGAGAGAGAGAGAGAGAGAGGAGTAGAGAGAGGAGAGAGAGAGAGAGAGAGAGAGAGAGAGAGGAGAGAGAGAGAGGAGAGGAGGAGAGAGAGAGAGAGAGAGGAGGTGAGAGGAAAAGAGATGAGGGGGAGAGAGGAGGAGAGGGGAGGGAGGAGAGGGGAGAGAGAGGAGGGAGAGAGAGGGGACGAGATGTAGGAGAGAGATGAGAGGAGGAAGAGATGAGAGAGAGGAGACGAGAGAGAGGAGAAAGGAGAGAGAGAGGAGGGAGAGAGAGAGAGGAGGGAGAGGGGAGAGGAGGAGGGGAAAAGAGAGGGGAGGAGAGAGAAGGACAGAGAAGAAAGGAAAAAGAAAAGGGGAGAGAAAAGAGACGATGAGAGAAATGAGAAGAGATGAAAAGAGAGAGAAGAGGGAGAGGAGAAGAGGGGAGAGAGGAAAAAGGAAAAAAGGGGGGGGAAAGAAAGGAAGAAAAAGACAAAGAAAAAAAAGGAAAGGAGAGAGAGAGAGAGGGGAGAGAGGGGAGGGGGGTGCCGGGGGGGAAAGGAGATAGATAGAAAAAAGATAGACAGTAGATATATAGATAGATGGTTTGCATAGGGGGAATATAAAAAGGGGTAAAAAGGGGAGGGGGGAAGAGAGGGGAAGAGGAGAGGGGAGAGAGATAGAGAGAGAGGGGGGAGAGAGAAGAGGGGAAAAAGGAGGGGGGTTTGAGAGAGGGGGAAAGAGAGAGAGAGAGAGGAGAGAGAGGGGGAGGGAGAGGAGAGAGAAAAAAGAAAAGGAGGGGTTGGGGCTCAAACACACAATCATTATATATATATATATATATATATATATATTTTTATATACTTTCATCCCTTAAAAATTTAAAAATATTTTATATATATATATATTTTTATATATATATCATTTAAACACATATATATGTGTATATGAAATTTTATGGGGAAAATTGTTTCAATCAGAAAATTATTAGATTTCTATTTAGATATATTCGCCCCCCACCACCGCTTTTTTGGTTAGAAAACAGGGAAAACAAATCTCCTCCAAGTGAATTAATTGTTTTAAAAATATTAAAATCATAATTCCTGTAATGAAGGGATTGAGTAAACTAAAGTTAAAGTTTTATGTATTTTACTATTTTTAATTTTACAATATAATTACAGTAATCTATATTCTCTTGAAATACATTAAACCTATATTAAAATGGAACGTTCTTTTAAAACTCTATAATAATAACTGACAAGCCCTGCTCACCCAAATAACCACCAAAGACACTGGGGAGCGACCCAGGGTCAGCCTGTCGGTCGCTCCCGCGCAGACATCAGCATCACGCGATCGTACATCGCACGATGTCCCGTCATCACGGTTTTTTCCACTTGTGCCCAGCACTCGTGATTTTTATTTCTTTTCTAACACTCATTGAAGATTCCTAATCTTCCACATATATATGTATTAAGTATGTATGTATATATATATATATGTATATATATATATATATATATGTAGGTATGATATATATATATATATATATATATATATATATATATATATATATATATATATATATATATACATACACACACACACACACACATATGTATATATATATATGTCATACCTACATATATATATATATATATATATATATATATATACTTAATACATATATATACATATATATATGTATTAAGTATATATATATGTATATATGTAGTAGACAGATGCTCAAGATCATGCTTGCTGCTTTGTCTTTTCACCTGTTTGCTTGTATACACGTGTACACCTGTTTTACTTTTTTTTTTTTTTTTTTTTTTTACATTTTACTTGTTTACTCGTTTATTTAATTGTTGCCTCTTTTACTCGTTATTACATTAGTTTTAGTTGTATTCTTTTAGTTGCTGTTGGGTTTTGTTACCGAATACGCCGTAGTATGTACCCTTCAGCATATGTCGTTTTCCTGCAGACTGCCACCTTCGATAGACGGCGTCCCTATCGACTTCACATACCCGCTCTTTCGAGTGGGTAGTGGCTTTTGTTCAGCACCACCACTCCCGTTGGTGTTTTAGCTGGGGCAGGTCGCAGGCTTTTATTTTCGGCAGTTG
>NC_061842.1:13011606-13024106 GCF_019202785.1 Penaeus chinensis
AACTAGCCTTCAAACAACTGAACAACCAGCCTTCAAACAGCTGAACAACTAGCCTTCAAACAACTGAACAACCAGCCTTCAAACAACTGAACAACCAGCCTTCATACAACTGAACAACCAGCCTTCATACAACTGAACAACCAGCCTTCAAACAGCTGAACAACTAGCCTTCAAACAACTGAACAACCAGCCTTCAAACAACTGAACAACCAGCCTTAATACAACTGAACAACCAGCCTTCATACAACTGAACAACCAGCCTTCAAACAACTGAACAACCAGCCTTCAAACAACTGAACAACCAGCCTTCATACAACTGAACAACCAGCCTTCAAACAACTGAACAACCAGCCTTCATACAACTGAACAACCAGCCTTCATACAACTGAACAACCAGCCTTCATACAACTGAACAACCAGCCTTCAAACAACTGAACAACCAGCCTTCAAACAACTGAACAACCAGCCTTCAAACAACTGAACAACCAGCCTTCATACAACTGAACAACCAGCCTTCAAACAAATGAACAACCAGCCTACAAACAACTGAACAACCAGCCTTCAAACAACTGAACAACCAGCCTTCAAACAACTGAACAACCAGCCTTCAAACAACTGAACAACCAGCCTTCAAACAACTGAGCAACCAGCCTTCAAACAACTGAACAACCAGCCTTCAAACAACTGAACAACCAGCCTTTAAACAACTGAACAACCAGCCTTCAAACAACTGAACAACCAGCCTTCAAACAACTGAACAACCAGCCTTCAAACAACTGAACAACCAGCCTTCAAACAACTGAACAACCAGCCTTCAAACAACTGAACAACCAGCCTTTAAACAACTGAACAACCAGCCTTCAAACAACTGAACAACCAGCCTTCAAACAACTGAACAGCCAGCCTTTAAACAACTGAACAACCAGCCTTCAAACAACTGAACAACCAGCCTTCAAACAACTGAACAGCCAGCCTTCAAACAACTGAACAACCAGCCTTCAAACAACTGAACAACCAGCCTTCAAACAACTGAACAACCAGCTCGGAGCATCATTGAGTGAAGGTGAATCACTGACTCTAGGAACTCATTCGAAGAACACAGGGCAATAAGCTGTAAGAACTAGAAAAAAATAAAGATTTAAGATTATATCTAGTATTAGTGCAGAGTTGACTGTAGATTCCAGTTCGTCTTCCCCAAAGTTAGTGGACGGCGGCTAAGGAAAGCAATGTTGGCTAGGAATAGAGTAACAGGAAAGAATAGATAATGAAGGACAGTCATTCAAAGACTATTTTAAACAGGTATGTAAGCTTTTTTAATGTGAATTGGGTGAGTAGGGTCTAGGATTTAACTTCGAAATGTGCCTCTTGTGACTGGTGTGGCAAGCATTTTATGTTATTTTGATTTGTTTGGTATTTGGCTAAAAGGAGGATTTATACCTTATTTTATTTTGCCCTATTTGTGTGTGTTAACTGTAGCCTTTGCTTTGATTATTATGTGAAGAAAATAAGGGGAAGAGGGGAGCAATATAACCGTTTTGGTTTGTTTTGAAATTGAAATTGTAAAACTTTCATCAGTAAACAAACATTTTCTATTGTGTATTATGTATTATTTATCTTGTATTACTGAGTAGTCGCACTTATTTTATGTTAATTGCATCCCGGAAAAGACAAAGTGACTTAATTAGTATAGTGCAAGGATAGCTTAGGTAAATTTTCGTAATTTTCGAATAAATATATACAAATTCCTTCTCATAAGTATTTCTGCTTTCGCATTATATATAACTTTGCATACGTAGCATGACTTTCTTCACTACTTCACAAATCGACCTAAAAATTTCGAAGATACTAATTGCAGGTATTCATATCAATATTTTAAAATATTGCAGGACCGTAAACTGGGAAAAAACGAATAGTGAACACGCTAAGGTTACCGTTGTGAGCGGCAAAATAAGCCCCAGTAACTCTAACACCAACATTGAATCCCCACGGCTCGACAGACAAAGGTGCAGGGAATATTACAAATGAAATCAGGATAAACGTGTATCATGCAAAAGAACGAGGCCATCATATGCGTTTTGTGTGGTTTCCATCGCATGTTGGAATCCCTAGGCCTGACCATGCCTAGCAAAGTAAGGTGTGTATATAAATCTTGTGATACCTCTTTCTAGAAATTTATACATTAAAGCTTCCTTCAAAGAGGATTTGATTGATTTCATTAATTCTGAATGCCCTAAAACTGTAGCATAAAGCACTATGACCAGTTTACGCAAAATTCATTCATCTACAGTTCATATAAATCAAGAACAAGATTTTGTGACCGCAAGAATTAGCAGGTTAGTACAGTTTGTAATGTCGAAAAAAAATCAATGTAGACTGTCATGAAGAACATGAGCGAACACTTGTACATTATATCATGAGGCAGAAAAACTATGGAACTATTTCATATCATCTGATGTCTTAGAAGATATACTTATGTTGAATGATCCCATATCAAATGTAGTGATGCCTTTTCACGCCCAAGCTGTAGGCCGGCGTGGCAGATGAATAGATAAAGGAATGTGTAATTGTTCCTTTCTTTTAACTGCCATAGTATTTATTCAAATGTAATACCATTATATAATGGTATGACCATGCATCAAATGTACCACAGCTTGCCCTGGCCTGTGTAGTTAGCCAGGGTGGTAAATAAAAGACTAAACTTAAAGAAAAGAAATGAAAAGAAAAGAAAAAAACACGGCCGGACACACATTAGAAAAAGAAAGTAAACGCCATGTACCCAACTTTCACATAGGAGACCAGGAGCTTGACATGCGTCATAAGTATACATATCTCGGGATGGACGTTAATGATACAGACACGAAACCACAGAAAGTTCTTATCGGTAGAAGACATGGCATTAGCTCGTTAGACTGTCGGATATAGACTCTGAGGGAGAGTCTGGATCCCTTTGTTGTTTCCCACAATTTAAAGTTCCCTCTAAACATGAAGGGTTCGACACTGCCTACCAATTAGTGAGAGCATAGGAAATGCAGAAAATAAACAGTTGTCAATCAGGGTTGCCTGAGACCAGGGCATTATCATTGTCCCTAAAGATAAGCTACCTTGAATTTACTGCAGGAAACGAAGGAGATTCAAGATGGGAGAAAATTGTTGTTCACTAAATCCTGAAGATAAAAGGCCACCACCAGGCTAGCTGCAAGGTCAAATGTGGCGTCTGTAGCAAATGTCTTAACTGTGCCAAGAGGCATCATGCCTGGAGCCAGGCTTACTCTGTCAGGAGCAAGCCTGGCAAGGTGACAAGAGGTTAAAAACTACCAGACTTTGTTCCTGCTCCCCCAGGCACCCATGTCTGGGGACAGAACGAAAGGAAAAAGGTTGCTCGACCGCCAAAGAGGAAGGAAGCACCTCCCCAGTCGACACCGGACACCCCCAATAAAAAGAATTTCCAGCCATTGCAAGTGTGCAGAGAGAGAACCAGAGGACTAGAGGTTCAAAGAATACTGCAAAAGCCTCCCCAACAGATGATCATCTGCAGCCACTTCAGTAGCAATAGCTTTGGAGAGATCGAACCAAACCAGCCACTACCCCGTCTCTGGATGAGACTCCTCTCCATACTCCAACCCTGGCCAAATCCTCACAGACAGAGCTGAAACGGGCTGAAACGGTGCAGTCAATACCAGGCTGACCATACCCAGGTAAAGGAAAGGAAAAATAAACCTGAAAAGAGAAAATCCAAGCCAACAAAAGTCTGAGCTTCCAAAGGCTCTCCACCTTCCAGAGGACCCACAGATAGCCTTACAAACAGCCCAAAAACAAATGAAGACCCTCAATCAGCGAGAACTTCACAATGGAGTTTATCAGACTCTGACATGTCAGATAGCACCATTGATGGGAAAACTGACTCTGTATCCGAATAAAGGACATCTCAGATGTAACTAACACCAAGTAACATCATGACACATAATCTAAGCATACTACAGTGGAACATCAATGGCTTCAATATCAATGGCCCCCTCAAACTGTACAATGTGTACAGCAGGCCAGGCTGTAGGGGCTTACACATCAGCTAGGTCTGTGCTACTGCAGCACAAGACCGAGCATTCATAGGAGGAAACTTCAATACACACCACCCTACCCTGGATCTCTGTAGGTGATCAGATATGGCAGGCTATCACGTAGCCAGTGAGACATTCCCCGAGCTTACTCTTCTCAATACCCAAGAGCCAACGCATGTCAAAGGAGGGGTCTTAGACCTCACCTTGGCCACTGTGGCTCTGGTGGAGAGAATCAAAAGGTGTATCAATGACTGTCACAAATGATCACTATGGCACTGCTACCACTCTCTTGGATGCTGGACCAGCCCCACTGCCACACGACAGTCCTAGATGGAAAACAGACAAAGCCAACTGAAAATTTGGATGTGCTTGAAGCCAGACTTATCAATACTATAAATCAAGCAGCGACAGAGACCAAAAATAAATCTTGATTTTGGTCCAGGAGTTACAAAGCCGCCTGGTACTATAATGAAGATACTAAGGAGATCAACAACAGTGAACAGAATACTGATGACAAAAAAAAAAAAAAAAAAAAAAAAAAAAATCTAGCCAAGGAGACTGCCCCCCCCCCCCAAAAAAAAAAAAAAAAAAAAAAAAAAAAAAAAAAAAAAACAGGGAAGAAAAGTGGCTAGAATGGTGAGAGTCCTTTGGCCACCAGACCATCCTTATAAAGCTGTGGCAATGGGTCAAGTGAGCTACCAGCCGCTCAGTCCCAAGGTGCATGCACTATGACCCTCAATCAGAGAAAACAGACTGGTGCTTTGCAAGAACAAGCAGCAACAGTCTGCCAGCTGAACTAAGGGCAAACCAAGAATGCACAGAAACAGGCAGACTTGCTCATATCAAAGAAAGGACAACTGAAACCGATAACTCAGGCGTATCTTTTCTCTGTGGGAACTAAGAAAACATAAAAAAACAATTCTCACTCAGCCTCTGGCTCTGATGGGATCTCCAACCCCATCATTTCCCACCTAGGATTGACAGGTAAGCTTGCATTCCTGCAACTCCTCAACAAGTACTGGGAAACATCCACTCTATCCCGGAGTTGGAAGAGGGCTGACATATTTCCATCCCAAAACTAAAGGAGACAGGGAAGTACTGCCCCATCTCTCTCCCCAGCTATGTGGTTAAAATGGCCGAAAGGATAATATTAAATTGACTTCAGTGTAAAATGGGACCCCGCATGAACACCTCCATGGGTTCAAAAGGGGCATGAGCACAGTACACAGCATAGTTACGCCCTTAAGCACAGCCAGCATGTCACATCTATGGTAGTATTCCCAGACCTGAAGAAGATTTTTTAATTAGTTAGTCCTCTTGCTATTCAGGAGACCCTGATCCAGGAGTGAATCAGAGGAAAGCTCTTGGCCTGGATAGGTGACTTATTTCAGGAACAGGACTGCCAATGTCAAATTCCAGGGTCACCTATCACAGCACATGCCACTAGAAAATGGAATACTGCAGGGTAGGGTCCTCAGTCAAGCCCTCTTCAACACCCTAATGACCTGTATCCTAAACATATACCTCCCAGTGAGATGCAAGAACATCTATGCAGACAATCTTGCAGTCATCTCCAATGGACCATACTGCTGAAAAAAAGCCTAGCACTGTCTAGACCATGTATCTGAGGAGGTGTTGGACAGAACTAAAGATCCCTGCAGCCAAATCAAAAGCCATGGCTCTGAGGCACTAGTCTGCAAATCCAGGGAATGGACCTAGAATGAGTCCAGGTCTTCCAATACCTTGGGGTAAGGATTGACCAGACCCCCTCCTTCCAAAAGGAGCTCCAGTATATAGTTGCCCAAACTAAAGCAAGACTGCCATGAGAGCAATGACTGGGAAATATAGGGGCTAGATATGAAGTACTAAAATCAGTCTATGTACATGCTGTCCATCTCATTGTGGATTAGGCTTCTGTTTCCCTGATTGCCACCAAGCCAAGACTGAGAGAAAAATGGAGACAGCTCAAAATGAAGCTACCAGGTTCATTCTAGATGTCCCTCTTCATGGTGGCAAACCTTCTCCCCCTGGACTCCCGAATTGATCTAATGTCAACACAGTTCCTTTCAAAGGTCACTCAGGCACCCAGTAACACAAGCATAGAAAAAAAAAATAAAATACTCAGATGCCTAGATCAAAATTATGAGCTCTTTGCAAACAACTCCTGGCTGTCACACACAGCCAGGGTATTGATAAACTATCAGCTGAAAAAGCAACTACTTGCTAAGGGCATGGACTCCCTTGACCCTGACTTTATTGAAGTCCCACTGTGGGCACAAACCTTGATAAAGTTCTCTGCCATGAGCTTGTCAAAGAGAAAGAACCAATACCTATGTCTAGTCTGAAGGCAGAAGAGAGAGGATCATTTGAGCCATCACTCCTCGAGGCAGTAGAACCTATAGATGCATCAGTCGATCATGGGAGCACTAGCCCACACGTCCTTTAGGGAAAGACATACATTCATACATACATCCAGGCAGCCATTGACTATCTACAGCACAGCATACCCAAAGACATCTACCTCCTGACCACTGTGCTTACCATAGCGCAGAAGATTCTTGCTCAGGGGTAGAAGAAGAATCATAAACTGGGTCCCTAGCCACATAGGCATCAGTGTTGACACTGATAGGAGTATGCTCCCAAATGCCATGATTATTAAACCACGCCGAAAATTCTTGAGGCACAGCACTTGCCGAACGTTACCTATTATTTATAGAGTTGTGAGGGCACACAATTTCTAAGACAGGGACTCAGTCGCTGGGTTGGTAAAGAGATTATGCTGCATGCTTACATCATTGCGGCAGGAGTGTCTACTGCCACCATGGTAAGCATCAAGTGTCAGAGAACCTTACTTACTTTGAGATTTGCGAATATCTAGCTTCGCCCAGGCCTTCCATAAATGGCCCGGCCTGTGTCAGCTGTGTCCCATATTGTTTTCTGACACTCGGTGCTTACCGTGGCGGCGGGATTACCAGCAGGCGCTCCTGCCGCCATGATGTAAGCATACCCCATAATGTCTTTACCTGCACGGCGGCTGTTGTGGGCGGTCCCTGTCTCAGGAATTGTGTGTGCTCACAATTCTGTAAGTAGTGTACCAGGGTGGCGTTCGGCTCGCCACAATGCATGCAACACCTCTCTTCAGGGTCTATTATCTCTATGATCTGTCATACACAGTGTAACCTAATCTGATTCTGCAAAGAATGATTTCGTTATCTCTGTTGATTACTTCAGAGAGTGCTAGTGGCTCATAGCCTGTGGTATCTGAGTACCAGCTGGCCGAGGGGGAGGATTTCGTTTCCTCTCTGTGAAGTTGCAGGAGAAAGGTACGAGCGGCCGCAGTAAACTTCTCCTTTAGGATTTTTCGGCTTGGTTTGATCATGGGATTGGGGGACATACACCTGCCACTGTTGGCTAGTCTGTCAGCAAGCTCATTCCCTCTGATGCCTATGTGGCTGGGGACCCAGTTAATGATTATTTTTCTATTTTGAGCAAAAATTCTCACTGCTATTGTAAGCATAGTGGTCAGGAGGTAGATGTTGTCTTTGGGTGAGCTGTGCTGAAGACAGTCAATGGCTGCCCTGTATGTATGACCACGTGTCCTTCCCTCAGGGATGCGTGGGCTAGGCTCTCATGATTGCAACTACCTCTACCTGTAGCGAAGAGGCATTATCTGTTACCCTCATGGATTTTGTGGCATCCCTTGCTGCAAAGCTGGCGCCTGCAGTGTGGCTCAAGGGGTCAATCCGTGAAGTATGTTCTACTACCCGGAAAAGTGATGGCTGCAATGACCCTCTCGGCTTCTGCCATTAGACTAGGCGTGGGGTATTGATTCTTTCTCATTGACAGGCTCATAATAGGTTTGTGCCCACGGCAGGGCTTCGATAAAGTTGTGGGGGGAGTCCATGCCCTTAGCAAAAAGTTGTTCTTTGAGCTGATAGCATATCAGCACCCTGGCTGTGTGAGACAGCCAGGAATTGTTTGCAAAGAGCTCTTTGTCTTGTTCAAGGCGTCTGCGTATTTTTTTGTCTTAGGTTTGTGTTCCTGGGATCCTGGATGACCTTTGACAGGAATTGTGCTTCCATTATATCAATTTGTGAGTCCAGGGGGAGAAGGTTTGCCTCCATGAGGAGGTTGAGGACCTTCGTCCACCTTGGGGTACCCAGAATGATCCTGGCAGCTTATTTTTTTCTTTGTGGCAATCATGGCGACAGAGGCATAGTCTACAATGGCCAGATGGCATGTACATAAAATGCTCTTTGGTACTTTGATGACTGGGAGATACATAGGAGCCAGACACAATCTCATGACAGACTGTCTTGCTTTGGTTCAGTCAAGCAGGTACTGGAAGGAGAGGGTCCGGTCAATCCTTTCCCCAAGGTATTGGAAGTCCTGGACCCACTCCAAGTCCATTCCCTGGATTTTCAGATTTATGCCTTGAACATTGTGTCTCAGAGCCATGGCTTTTGATTTGGCTGCAAAGATCTTTAGTCTTGTCCTACAACACTCCTCATATACAAGGTCCAGACAATGCTGGGCTTTATTTAGGCAGTATGGTCCAGTGGAGGTGATTGAAAGATCAACTGCATAGGAGATGTCTTGCACCCCACTGGGAGGTGTATGTTGAGGATACAGGACATTAGGGTGTTAAATAGGGCTGGACTGAGAACCCCACCCTGTGGCGCTCCATTTCTTAATGGCATGTGCTGTGATATGTGACCTTTGAATCTGACTCTGGCTTTCCTGTTCCTGTAGTAGTCACCTATCCAAGCCAAGAGCTTTGCTCTGATTCCCCTCTGGATCAGGCTCTCCTGAATGGCAAGTGGACTAGGAACACTACCACAAATGTGCCGATGCTAATTGTGCTTAAGAGTGTGTCTATGCTTTGTGCTGTGCTCATGTCCCTTGTGAACCCATGGAGGTGTTCATGTGTGGGTCCCATTTTCCACTGGAGTCGGTTTAGTACCATTCTCTCGGCCATCTTAGCCAGACAGCTTAGGAAAGAGATGGGGCGGTACTTCCCTGGCTCCTATGGTTTTGGGATGGGAACTATGGTAGCCCTATTCCAACTCTGGGGTAGAGTGGAAGTTTCCCAACTCGCCTGACCCATGGCCATAGCTCTGAAGGAATGGTTTGGTGGTCGAAGGACTCGCACCATTCCAGCTACTCTGCAGTTTCCTTGGCATCTCTGACAGCCTCCCTTAGGAGAACTAGGTTGTCAGGGGTTCTTTGCCTTCGGAATTGTTTTTGGCACACGTTTACTCTGTGGGTGACCTCCTTAATCTTTAATCTCGTCGTTAAAGTACCAGGAGTCTTTGTGACTCCTGAACCCAGGTCGAGTTTTAGGTATGGTCAGTGAGGCTGCTTGATTTATGGCATTGATAAGTCTGGCTTCAAGCGCTTCCACATTTTCACTTTGTGGGGGATCATTGCATCTCAGACATTGGGCCAAGGTGTTCTGAATATTCCATGAGGGTAGTTATAGTGCTATAATGGTCACTTGTTGGGTATTGAGAAGAGCGATCTCAGGGAATGTCTCAAGCACGTTGGCTATGTGATGGCCAGCTACATCCGGTGCCCTGCAGGGAGCCAGGCTGGGGTGTGTGCATCACCCCTATCATCACTCGGTCATGTGCTGCAGAGGTACTGACCTGGCTGATGTCTAAGCTCCTACAGTTTAGCCGGCTGTACACATTGTACAATTTGAGGGGCCCCCCGGCCAGGTGAATCTCAACAGCAAGAGATTCAACATCGTCTCCACAGTGCGGTGCATCGGCTATTAGGAGCAGGGGATTTGTTGCTCTGACCAGGGTGATCAAGCCTTTCTTGCCAGCTGTGTGTGGCAGCATGAGGACATGAGAAGTGAACAGTCTCCACTGTTAATGTCTCCTGGAGCATGACAGTGTCAATGCTCCTTGATCGCACTTTTGCGTGGAGGATGGCATTCCTTGAGGAGAAGACATTGATGTTCGATTGTAGTATCCTTAGGTTGTGTATCATAATGTTATTTGGCGATAGTTACATCAGAGACGTCATCATATTTGGATTGAGAGGTGTTGGAGTCTGACAACTCTACTGTGATGTCCTCGCTGGTTGAGGGATCTTTGTCTGTTGTCAGGCTATCCCTAGGTCCACTGGGGGGTGGAGACTTCGGTAGCTCTGACTTTTGTTAGTTTGGCTCTTCTCACTTCAGGCTTTGTCTGTGTGATTTTCTTTGCTGGCCTTACCTGGGTAAGGTCAGCATGTTCTGGCACTGGCTGCACAGATTCAGCCTAGTTTGGGTCTGCCGGTTAGGGCTTGGCTCGGGTTGGAGTGGGGAGGGGAGCCTCGACCTGGGGTGAGGGTGGGGCTGGTTTGGCTCTGTCCAGCTTCCTTCCCTTAAGGACTGCGACAGTCTGGGTCATTGACGTCATGGCGACCGTGACTGCCTTCTCGGCCTCTTCACTCGACCTCCCCAAGGCTGTTGCTACTGTAGTGACTACAGCAGTCAACAGGAGTCATATCTTCCTAATAAAAGAGATGATCATCTCTTGGGGAGGGTTTTGTAGTGCTCTTTAAACCTTTATTCCTGTGGTTCTTTTCCTGCAGTTTTGGCATGGCCGGAAACTCCTTTTTATTGGAGATATCCGGTGTCGGCTGGGGAGCGGCTTCCTTCCTCATAGGAGGTCCGGAGGCTTTTTCTCTTTTGTTCTTTCCCCAGACATAGGTGCCTGGGAGAGCAAGAACAAAGTCTGGTCACGTTTTAGCAATCTCTTGCTGCCTGAGGGCTGCCTCTTTCATGACAGAGTAAGCCAGGCTCCAGGCATGATGCCTCTTGGCACAATTGGGACATGTGGCTGTTGTGTCCCTCTGTTCTTCCTTGTATGCTTTAAGGCACATCTCGGTGTCGTGTGCCTTGATACAGACACCACATTTAGGCTTGGCTGTGCAGCTAGCCTAGTGGTGACCATATTTCTGGCACTTGAAGCACCGAAATGGCTCAGGCACATGTTCTTAGGTTATAGGTGCCCCAGTTACCCAAATCAAGGGTAGTGGTTGGGGCTTCTTTCAGGGTCACCAGGACTTGCCTGGTTGGAGTCTTCCCTTTCGACATTCGGGAAGCCTCCATGACCTGTGGATGTGATGTGATCAGTTCCACATCATATGAGACTGAGAAGCCAAGTAGCACCAATTTGACTCTCTTATTGAGTCCTGATGGGACTTGTCAGTAGATGCTGGGGCTGGCTGGGGTAACCTGTGGAAGACGAGATGCTGAACAGCGTCTAGGTAGTTTTGGGGAGTTCCCACCGCAGACTTCGTAGTTTCTTGGTTATCTCTTCACCTTCGGCCATCGCTGGCAGTGAACACTAGTTTTGTCTCCAACAAGAGCAGAAGAAGAGGACGAGGCGCTGTCTGGTTCCTGGGTCGGCAGCTGAGGACAGACATCATAGATGGCTCCGCCGGCTGCGGCCTTCGACGTGTCGGAGGATCCTTACATTGGAGAACATATCTCACTATTACAAAGGGCTGATCTATCAGCTAAATTTGACTCCACCTCAAGAAATGTCACTGACTGTAATTGAAATAAAAAAAACACCTGATTAAATAAACCCACTTACGGGTAGCTGTACAGCCAATCCAGTTCTAGCATCAACTTGGAAAAACTAAAAAAAAAAAAAAAAAAAAAATCATAATGTCTCGGGCCTCTGGAATAGTTTCCTGTGACTCTCAATGTGCTCTTTGGACACTAAGTTCTTTCAAAACAGATGTCGATAAGTAAATTGTGAGCTGCAATAAGTATAACGTAAATTATGCAATAAATACAACCTCAACGTTCTATTTGTATGGCTACCACCTCATGTTGCTATACGCAAGCACGACCACACAGACACATTGGCGAAGGGGGCCTGCAACAAAAATACTGTAAAATAGAACGTGGGGTGCCTTTTGCTAGGATTGCACACATATTGAAATGTTCTCATAAGGAAGAACTGGTAGATCTGACGAACACTCAAAGACCTGAAAGCTGTATCATAAGGCATTACGGTCAGTATAGACGGGTAGCAACAAAGTCAAACCAAACGATGTGACGTGGTTATTGCCAGAACACTTGAGCACTATCTTTTGGAATGCTGTGTGTTACAGCCTTTCAGACCACCTAACATGAGGAATAAAGAACTGTGATTATTTCATTTCATCTAATGCAATGGGACATATACTAATACTATATCTTAAATTTACTATGTAAAAGGCTACCAAACTTTTGACACTGAAATGCCAAAAGTTTGGTAGTGATATAATCTGCCAGGGCGCCAGAGGGATTGTTATAGTTACAATTGTTTTAAGGAGTGAAAGGACATAGCATTCTAGGTGGGAGGCTTTTGGTCTCTGGTTTTCTAGCTTGGCTGATTCCTGTAGACTGGAGAACCAAGTGACCGCTAGAATTTTTAGATATTTTTATGATGTCAA
>NC_061842.1:13029106-13031606 GCF_019202785.1 Penaeus chinensis
TACTGAGGTGATAGTCTAGAAACAAGTCAGTCAATGCAAGTTCAGCCATCCCGGACGAACTACCACTCTCCTCTGTAAGTATATATATATATATATATATATATATATATATATATATATATATATATATAGTAAAGTAATTACAACTGGTGTTGTAATCGGCTTCCTCAGAGCACTGAGGATCTGCAGCCCTAAATTTCTTGAGGATGATGTTGCCTATATGATTAATTCGTTCGTGAAACATAAATATCCCAGAGACTTTCTACTAAACCTCAAAAAGAAGGCGGAGAATATACTCACAAGATCAGACCCTGCACCTTCTTCTAATAATTTTCTCATATTACCGCCATGTAACATTTCCCAGGCGATCAGCAGATGTTTCGGCAATAAAGTAAGAATCGCCAGCACATCCGGGAAAAAGATGCATGACATGATACGAGACAACAAGCAGCCCGAAAGCAACCCTAACCGTGCTGTATATCGCATATCCTGCAGCAAATGCGATACAGCATACTTTGGTGAAACAGGCCGTGGTTTCAGCACCAGGATCAGCGAACATCGAGCTGACATCCGTCACCATAGGTCTTCCAACGCCATGGTGGTACATATAGATGAAGCTAGACATCTACCCAGCTGGAAGGAAGCGAAAATAGTCCACGGAAGACTGAACAGGCAGAAAAGAAAAATTATGGAAGCTGCTTACATCGCGACGGAAAATAACATCAACGCAGCATCAGGCAGATTCAAACTATCCAAGGTCGCGGCAGCAATTATACGAACAACAAGTGGGAGATCACAGTCGTCAGGTGTTTCGTCAGTTCATGTCTGATATATTTATACTCTGTAATTCCTTTGTGTTTCTGTCGCAGATATAATCGAAACCGGTCAAATACATCTCTTGTATTGTGAAGATATTCATTCTCATTCATACCTTTTCTACAATGCTATATCCAGGAGGCACACCAGCAATACCCTCTTCTGTCAGAAGACGTTTCGTCAGCAGCTCGTACTGTCTTTTGATTCATAGACTCGTGCAATCCTTATTTACAACATCCCAGTTTCAACCTAATGTTTTAGTTCCAATAGATAATCCTCTCTACCTACACTCCCAGGCTTCCCTCAGACTGCCTGATCCTTCGACCCGATCCATCCTGCCTCCATTTCCTATACCTTTATCAGCTTCAAAATTGAGTCTTGGAGGACTTCCAAACTGACTCATTTAGCAGTAAAACATTTTGAGTACAGAGGTATTTTTTACCATTATGTCAGAAAAGTAGAGTGTTTTGTTCTATTAGGCTTTCTAAGGATTTTTTTTATATGAAAATGATACATCTGTGGTAGCATTATTTTTTATTGACCACGTCTTCTTTATTTCTAAAGGTAAGCAGAAACCATTCGAATTCATTAAGTGTTTCGTGGACATTAAATAAAAGTGCTGAGAAAAGAACAATTTGCTTGGCTAGAATATTGTGTTGAAACTGAACCATAACATCTTTGTGATGCAACATATAAGGGTTTGGGCAAAGGCACTGTGTGTGGTATTCGTTGTGTACATGTTGGTTCAACTTAAAAATGGAAACCTGAGGTTTTATGAAGAAGGACGGAGCTGTTCATACATCGGGGTGTTGGAGAGGGGGGACTTAATGCCAGATGATATCAAAGAACGCTTCCGAAGGCGCCGGGAAAGGATGCTCAATATCTGCCAAGAGACGGAGAACAAGGAGGACATAGAATGTACTATCAGATCACGTAATATATACTTCTGGAAATACAACGCTAGCGTTTGCACCATCGGAAAGGTTTGTACTCACAAAGTATGGCAAATAACAATTTGTATGTACAGCATAGCAAAATTATACCTTCTGTAAACTGTTCCTCACGCAAAATGCCTTATTTTCTTGAAAGAAATAGATTTTTATTGGTGATGATTTATTATGTAAGAGGCAAGAGGTTCTCATCTATTACATTTTTTTAGGTTGGCTCAGCTAACTGGCGTACCCATGCACAAAAAATCAACAAGATAAGGGGACAGCCCATGGCTGAAGACAGACGCCTTCGCCTTATCAACAAATCTTTGGATGAGACTATCAACTACACCAAAGCTACATCCATATGGATTTCCGTTAGGTGAGTCTAATCGAGATCCCGACCAGATGTAGCCTAATTAAAGTTTCTGATATATGATTAAAGAAATATATCTGTAAAAATACCATACAAAATTGAGTTATTTTCACACCTATATAAACGTAGATGGATTAATGAATTAGGAACAGCATAGCAATACAAGGCAACCTGTTAACAAATCAGACTGCCAAGGGTCGCCTTTCCATGACATGAATATTGGTTCCAAGTATTACATACGAGTAAACTTTCTTTACAGCATTAAACTCCTGTATATGCATTCATGGGCATCAACTAACAGAAGAAACTCGAATAAGATATTACTCTGGGTCCGAGACAGTTTTTCTTAAAAAAGAAAGAAAAGAAAGGAAAAGAGAAA
>NC_061842.1:13046606-13049106 GCF_019202785.1 Penaeus chinensis
TGGACACACCCCTGAATTAACAGGAAAGAAGCTCGACAAGCCCCCACCACACTTTACATCTCTTGCAGTACCGGCATATAGGCTTGTTATTAGACCAATAATCTGTGTTGGAATTCCCCTAAGTGTCAGAATCTCCCATAACGTTTCTCGATGCACCGAGTCAAATGCCTTCTAAGGGTCGATGTAGGCTGCAAGCAACCCACGACCGATTCACGATGTCGTTCCAAAATTTCGCAAAGCGGTAGGATACAGTCTATTGTGGACTTGCCAGGAGTGAATGCAGACTGCTCCGGTCTCGGGCGCCTTAGTAGGTGGTCGTGGATCCGTTTCAGAAGAATGTGGGCAAGAACCCTGCCTAGTATACTGAGCATTGTAATGCTATGGTAGTTGATACAGTCCCAACAATCCCCTTTCCCCTTCCAGAGAGGGATGACCACGCCCCTCAATAGGTCAGTGGTAATGGAATCAAACTGCCAGATGGCAGTCAAGAATGCATGCAATCCCTGTGCCATAGGTTCACCCCAAGCCTTTAGCAGTTCAACAGGGATATCACATACGCCAGTGGCTTTCCCACACTTCAGCTTAGAAATCCCCATCCTAACCTCAGTTAGGGTCTACCTGGTACAGCTGTTCAAAATACTCATCCCAATGTTCACAAACCCCAACATGATCTGGTAGGATCTGTCCATCCACTGAGCGAAATGCAATCATCTGCTAGGAGGGCTTAGAGTTCAGCTTTCTCAGGGCTTGGTAGGCAGAATGAAGGTCATTTACCAAAAAATGGCCTTCGACCTTCTCAGCAAGATTCTTGATGACCTTTTCTTTGTTCCTTTTCAGCAATGTTCTAGCCCTATGCACCAAAGAGCGACGCAAGTCCTGATTGCCATTCAGCTGAGCCATGCAACACACTGCAGTGGCCTCCAATGTCTCCTGGAAGATAAAATTCTGTCTTGGCCTTGGGTGTACTCCAATGGACTCCTGCGCTGCTTCGAGTGTTTTGCGCTTGGTACTCCTATAGAGCAACTGGGTCTGTCAGGTTTTCAAGTTCTGTGAATTGATCAGAGACTACTGTGGTGAACCCACAGGCACACTCCTCCTCTCTCAATCTGTCCAAGTGAAACACCCTAGAGTGGCCACTGAATGGACAAGGAGTTTTGGACCAATAGGGTAGCCACTACCAGCCTATGGTCAGAACTTGGCACTCCAGAAAACCCTGCAATTCTGAAGGATGCTCCAGTGAGTGCTGACAAGAATGTGGTTGATCTCCTTGGTTACAGTACCTGTACTGCTATCCCATGTCTAACGATGGGGGTTGGAGCACTGATACCAGGAGCCAGAAACCTTCATTCTCTGGGACCTAGCAAAGTCCCAAAGAAAAAGGAGGCTGTTCTTGCTGCTAGGATCAGCTCCCGAGCCATAGGGGCCGACAGACATCTCGTAACCTGCTCAATCACAGCCAGATACCGCATTGAAGTCACCCAGAACAATGTGAATATCTAGCCAGTGGCAATTGTTTGCCACAGATGTGAGTTTGGGCTAGAATGTTTCTTTCACATCGAGTTTGCTCTATAGCTTGTCCAGCAGCAAGGACCGGATGGTCCAAGAGCCTACCCAGATAGCTAGCCTGAGGTTAAGCCTCGGGCGGTCGCTCTGGGTGGACGCCACCTCTGCCATCCCCGCCGATGCTGCCCCCAAATAAAGGGGGTTGGCAGGCTGTGGAACCCAACGTGGGGTTTGCTCCACAGGCCTCATGCTGGGTTGGCACCTGCTAGGGCGCCGGTGGGATGAGTAACTCTTTCCCACCCTGCCCTCCCAACAGGAACCACAGCCCACCTTGCTTGCTTGGTAGGAGGGACAGCACCCCTCCCCCCAGTACATTTATTTACTTGTGACGCTGCCGGTAAGTTATCTGGGGGTAGAAGGGCTGGCAAGGCCCACCTCATCCGAGCCGCCCATTAACCCCAAGGTGGCTGAGGGGCGGGAGTTGGTACAGAGCCAGGAGGTGTCCACACGCCGGTGGGGCATGGCTCCGTACTTCTGGGGCCTCCTGCTGCTCCGAGATCACCCACAGTTTAGCCTGAGACCGCAAGTTGCCCAGTTTCCATGGGTGA
This sequence comes from Penaeus chinensis, assembly GCF_019202785.1. Taxonomy (NCBI): domain Eukaryota; kingdom Metazoa; phylum Arthropoda; class Malacostraca; order Decapoda; family Penaeidae; genus Penaeus; species Penaeus chinensis. The sequence continues at coordinate 13,048,718 of NC_061842.1, forward strand.
CCACGAGGAGGCACTGCAGAAGCCTCGATGACGGAAAGGCTGTGAACTGGCAGGGGAGGCTAAGCAGAGCCTCTCTCTTTTTTGCGCTAGTCTAGCCACACACACACACACACACACACACACACACACACACACACACACACACACACACACACACACACACACACACACACATACATATATATGTAATAATTTTGAAATGTAAAGTGGCAGACACACACATATATAGCTAAATAGACCGATAGATGGACAGAGTGTGTGTATATATGTATATATATGTATGTATATACACGTGCATATACATATATATGTATAAACACACACACACACACACACACACGCATATATATATATATATATATATATATATTTGTTTTTTGTTTTGCTTT
>NC_061842.1:13074106-13076606 GCF_019202785.1 Penaeus chinensis
CACTGCAGACACCTTGCCTCGAATGAGTTTACATAGCTATACAACATGTTTTATATGGGCTTACATAGTTATTATCACCGCAAGTTGGTTTTGAGCTCGGCCATAAATAAAGAAATCTGCGTCCCACCGAGAAGTTATGCCCACCGTGGTTACGATTACTCACACGGTGAATGCGGTTAAAAACGCCCGAGATACGCACATGGTTATGATGAGGATATCTCTTCTATGTGGCAAGTGAACCGGTCGGAGCCAGATGATTGTTTCAAAAGATATAACACCCTCGCTCGTATGATCAAGTTGAAAGTAGAATGGAAAGATTCAGTTAAAATACATTTCTCGACGTTTTTTTTTTTTTTTTTTTTTTTTTTTTTTATGCAATGTCAATGGCTCGCTTAAATTTTCGGATTACCGCAGACCAACTCACACTGCTACTTACCTTAGTTATTTTTTCTCGAATCACCCGTCGCATGTTAAGAATTCAGTAGTCTCGTCAATGTTCTTAAGGCATATAAGATTTATGATAGTGAATTCATCAATCGGGAGGTCGTCGTCATTTTTTAAACATTTGCGAAAACGTCGTATGTTTAAAGGAGCTGGAATTGACGTTGTCTTTACGTAACCGAACACGTTACATACTACACTGGTGAAGTACAATGCGGCCAACGGGCTCTTGATACTTCTCCAGGTATCTACACTATTCCGGGTAAGGACTGTCCCAAGTTTGATAGTGCCGCACCGGTATAGCTTAAAAAAAATAAAAAAAAAATATGCATAGACGTGATGTTAGGTACGCCAGATAATCAAATGCATGTTTCATTCCTTTACGGGATATAGGTCACCAGGTCAACTGGACAGACGTCAAATTAATTCATAGATCAGCGAATTCTTATGAAAGAAAAATTCTAGAAGCTCTGTTGATTAGAATATTGCCTAATTTCAACTTGGGGCTTGGATGACCTTACTTCGTAGTTAGTAAGGAAAGCCTTCCCCAGGCTCTTCGACGTTGACCCTCCTCCTGAGGCCTGATTTAGCTCTTGTTTGTTCAGTCTTTCTATCACTATATTACCTTGTCAACGTTGCAGGTGTGCAGGTTTTAATATCACGTTTTTTTAACGAAAGGATTTTCTAAAAATGAAAAGACTTGCATTGTTCTTTATTTACATAACTTTTCATTATAATTTAATTGCTGCTTCCTTATAAATGCTATATGTTATTACTTTTAACACTATTATTATTAGTTATCATTATAAACATCGTTATCACTAATAAGATAATCATATAACATATTCTGCACGTTATTTCTCCTGAATGCGAAATGTTGCTTTCAAGGGGTAATGCAAAACTCATCCAAAAGCCAACAGATCATTGTGTCTTCCAGAAGTCTTCTGGTAGATCGTATCCGAACATCTCCATGTCTGCTTTGTAGATGTTGTATATTTTCAACTTTAATTCCAGCGGAACGGGGTCATAGTACCTGCAATTTTGATTGTTTGTTTAAAGGAGTTGAAAAAAAATGGCTGGAGTATATTCACTGGAAAGATATTCATTCTGACCTCTTAATATACATATATATATATATATATATATATACACACACATATATACATACACACACACACACATGTGTGTGTGTGTGTTTGTTTTAATCTATGAGGGCAATTAATATAATGCAGATAAAAGGAAAATGAGACAAAATACAAATGCCACTGTTTGCCTTATCTACGGGTGAACTGGATATATCCTACGACCTGTCACTGACGATTAATACCAGCGACAGAAGCATGGCTGACAAATAAAGGTACGAACCTGGGTATGAAGGGTGAAAGAATGAGAGAGGGAAAAAGTGGGTGAGAAGGCAGAGGGAAGGAAGCGCATAGGGGAGAGGGAGAGAATAAACTTCGAGTAGATGGAAGGTAAAACGAGGATCTGCAACTAACAACAGGCATATAGATAAATATATATGATGGCAAATGACTGAGCCAATGAATACCAATACACTTGGGTCTATGTAGTTTCTCAAACATGGCCAATATTTAGCAGATAGAATGAACAGAGAAGATAATTAAAAAAATACATAAGTTTCCAGTCATGATGCCTGGTTTGACTTCTTACCCATCGATCGTGGACCCAGTGCTCAGTGAAGTAAAGAAAGAGGTATAATGTAGTTTGAGACTATACTTTGCTTAGAACGACCGAATTGGCGAAACAGCTAGTTTCAAAGCAAATTGTAGCAAAGCCTGGAGTGTACAGTGCGCAGGTGCCTATTTCTGTGAATGTCCTTTTCACCCATGCGGTTATAACCCTGCTGTCCATCCCTGGTGAGTTTTCCATCCATATCCTGCTTTCCAGAGCAATACCTGCCACCCTTATCGCAGCAAGCTGGCTTTATGCCCAATCGCGGCAGTCCGGTTCATTATAGAAAAGATAAAAGTTTCAAAAAGACCGTCACAAGCATATAGGCTTGATCAGTATGCTTTTGACACTGTTGGCTGGGAAAAGA
>NC_061842.1:13089106-13119106 GCF_019202785.1 Penaeus chinensis
AATATGTATGTAATATGTATGTAATATGTATGTAATATGTATGTAATATGTATGTAATATGTATGTAATATGTATGTAATATGTATGTAATATGTATGTAATATGTATGTAATATGTATGTAATATGTATGTAATATGTATGTAATATGTATGTAATATGTATGTAATATGTATGTAATATGTATGTAATATGTATGTAATATGTATGTAATATGTATGTAATATGTATGTAATATGTATGTAATATGTATGTAATATGTATGTAATATGTATGTAATATGTATGTAATATGTATGTAATATGTATGTAATATGTATGTAATATGTATGTAATATGTATGTAATATGTATGTAATATGTATGTAATATGTATGTAATATGTATGTAATATGTATGTAATATGTATGTAATATGTATGTAATATGTATGTAATATGTATGTAATATGTATGTAATATGTATGTAATATGTATGTAATATGTATGTAATATGTATGTAATATGTATGTAATATGTATGTAATATGTATGTAATATGTATGTAATATGTATGTAATATGTATGTAATATGTATGTAATATGTATGTAATATGTATGTAATATGTATGTAATATGTATGTAATATGTATGTAATATGTATGTAATATGTATGTAATATGTATGTAATATGTATGTAATATGTATGTATGTAATATGTATGTAATATGTATGTAATATGTATGTAATATGTATGTAATATGTATGTAATATGTATGTAATATGTATGTAATATGTATGTAATATGTATGTAATATGTATGTAATATGTATGTAATATGTATGTAATATGTATGTAATATGTATGTAATATGTATGTAATATGTATGTAATATGTATGTAATATGTATGTAATATGTATGTATATGTATGTAATATGTATGTAATATGTATGTAATATGTATGTATTATGTATGTATTATGTATGTATTATGTATGTATTATGTATGTATTATGTATGTATTATGTATGTATTATGTATGTATTATGTATGTATTATGTATGTATTATGTATGTATTATGTATGTATTATGTATGTATTATGTATGTATTATGTATGTATTATGTATGTATTATGTATGTATTATGTATGTATTATGTATGTATTATGTATGTATTATGTATGTATTATGTATGTATTATGTATGTATTATGTATGTATTATGTATGTATTATGTATGTATTATGTATTATGTATGTATTATGTATGTATTATGTATGTATTATGTATGTATTATGTATGTATTATGTATGTATTATGTATGTATTATGTATGTATTATGTATGTATTATGTATGTATTATGTATGTATTATGTATGTATTATGTATATTTATATATCTATATCTATCCATCTATCTAATTATGTATCTATATATCTATCTACACACACATACACACACACACACACACACACACACACACATATATATATATATATATATATATATGCTTCGACGGAAGCTGTTTATTTTATCAGAATGCTATTTGCAATATTCTCTCTCTCTCTCATTTACTCGCAAACCACAATACCTTCTGCAAATTGTTAGAGGACCTATAAGGATCAAAGAAACTCAGTGAGTGCGGATTCCTTTATTGAATTAGCCATAGAACCCGGCGGTGTCTTTAGAAGCCGGAGGGAGCGAACTTGCTGTCGCGATGATCCAGCTTGGCTCGAGAGTTGAGGGCGCGCCAGCAATGGGGTTTCAACTCCCTTAGGCTAAGGAGAAATTTAACCAATAGATTGTTATCACACAAGTCACCTAGGAAGCTAAAGATGCTGGATGGCGGTGCTTGTCTTGCCAGGCGAGCACCACGTAGGATCTTCGTGGCTAGAATCTTGGGAGAATATAGAGCTAACCTCCAATAAATCTTACATTACTTGGCTACATAGCCTACACACGCACGCACGCACACAAACACACACACACACACACACACGCACACACACACACACACACACACACACACACACACACACACACACACACACACACACACACACACACACACACACGCATGCACGGACACATACACACACACACACACACACACACACACACACACTAGTACCTTTGAAAGTATCATATACCTTTTGCTGTTGCTTTCGCTTTGAAAGATAATTTACTGATAGCTCTTTGTTACCATTGAATTTTCTGTGATGTTCATCCTTTTCGTCGTTGATGTGAGTTGGTGGGTGAAGTGTGATCCTTCGTCGTTTCCAAGCACACTGCAAAAATGCTTTCTTTTTAATCGATAAAGAATATGCAATGTTAGATGATAATACTAATGCCAACAGAATTTAAACCAACAACAACTGCGGTGTTAGAACATTGCAAACTAGTCTCGTCAATACACAAGGGCATTCTTACCCTGTGGAACGTCCGTGCAACCGAAGGACCAGTGGCTTGGCGTCCAGCCGTTGGCATTGCTACCCTGAATATATATGGTTGATAAAGATGTAACCTCAAGGTTGCAGGCGAGGGTCTTTCCAAGACTGGTGCTGGCAAAACTGCACGAAGTGCCTGTAGATCAAGCATAATGACGTTGAAGTGGCGGATTATTTATTTTGATATCTCAAGATGGGACAGAGAAAAATCCGGAAAGCAGATTACCAAAAGAAGACCATAACACATTAAATTCTGAAATTTTGATTTTACTATATGGATTTACACAACACTTAAGTGCTATGACAAGTCAAAATCGATATGCATATCTGTAACAGAATGTATGAACATATATTGAACATAAGTTTGTCAGGAAGATGGAGAGATATACCATTATATTCAGGCTGGATAGTAAGATCATGCCAACGGTGTCTGGCCGATTCATCAAGCTGAAGCATCTTCCACAGTCCAGGTGCAACTATTCGCAGGCCCGTGGCTGTGCCAGGCCACCAGGACAAGCTGTTGGTTTCTCCCAGGGGCAAACGCAGCGAGATCAGTCGCTGTGTGTAACAGCCTGCAGTGTGATAAGAGTAAAAGTTTATTGTTATTGTGGATAACGTGTGTAATATATCTATCACTATCATCATTGTCAGGGTTGTCGTTAAGGGGACAGACAATTATTCACTGCCCCCGGGTCACCAGTAGAACGGGGCCTCCAAACGACGATATTTTCTCAAACAGATTAATTAGTTAAATAGATTATAGAAGTGATTTTAAATATTGCAAGAAGTGATTTTATGCTAAAAAAAAAAAAAAAGTCCGACGGAAAACAGTATAATTTTCACAAGGAACAGAGGGATTTTCTAGTTAATATAGACTGAGGTAATAAAGAATTCCAATGTGTTATTTTTGTTCATTGTATTGGATTATTGATGCTTTTGTATATGCAAAGAGTAATCAACATATAAGTTCAAATAAATATGTTTTTATTCGGCCATACATATTTTTCTCAAACTGAAAAATATATAGACTCATTAGAAATATAGACATTATTAAATAATTCCCTCCGAACTTTTCCGTATTATTAAACTTTTGTGGGTGTTGCTCCCTCAGCAGGATCGGCGCATAATATTGGAACAAATATGGGGCAAATATGAGCACCACATACCAAGCCACGCAAAATGTTAATCATTTGTTCATTATTTGTAGGAATGCAAGCATTACATTGCTATTCAAAATACATTATACGGCTTTTATTTTTCTATATGACATATATAATATACATATATAGTTTTTATTCTAATGTTGTACCATTTCGAGAGGTCTGTACTGTCTGATAGCTTCCCAATAGTCCTTGCGGTGCAAAGGTTTCAGAAATGACAATAAATTACCATATATCAATGACTCTCATCTCAATCTTTATTTTCCTTTTATTCTGTAAGTATTTCCATATATGAGTGTATGTGCATCCAAAGGTATTCTCAGACCCAAATTACATGTAACCAGGTACCTATAATTATATTTAGCCTTATTGAACCAAAGAGTATTCTGACGGTAGTTAATGATAAGAAACTCTTCGTTACTATAAATGAAAGGGGGGATTTTTGGTTTTATTTCTGGTAATTGTAGTAATATCGAGTAAATCATACAGATAATTTTGTATCTAGTTATATCTCATATCTCAATAACAACTTAATGACATAATGAGCTCCGCCCCCTCTTTGATTCCGACAATTTGTGCGATATTTCATGGTAAGCTTATTTCAATGCATTTTCTTTGAAAGTGGTTCAGTACCATTAAGGGTAAAAAGATTATCGAAAAAAACAAGATAAAAAGAGTTTGAAATTTACATTGAACAAAGGTGTTGAGGTGGGGGGCTTAGCTCGGAACTTGCCAACTAGGATCTTCAAGAAGGTGTGGGTCAGTATTCTTGTTAATCTCGAGTTTCCTAGTCCACACTCACGGCTTTCCAAAACCGCACAAGCCGCTCTTGACTAGCTGCTGCGACGATGTGAATGTGAAAAAAGGGCTTTGTGAATATTTAATGCAAATGATGCCTGATTGCAACCTAAAGTTCACCTAAGTAAGAAAAGTGATTATGAATATAATTTTAATGTGGTGGCATAATTTTGAACTATGCAGAGAAGCTACATTAGGGTCTCTGTATAAAAAAAAAGGCCTAACTTTGTACGATCGAAACGGCAGAAAAGAATGACCACTGCTATTGTTATATGTACAATGTTAATAATATCCTGACCATAGATTTTACCATAACGTACCTTGACAAAGGCGTAGGTCAAATATTGATACCTTAACGTAATGTTACACCAAGCGTGTCGTAAATGATGTTTCAATTAATTTTCATATTATCATTATCAACATTTATTACAATTATTATCGGTTTAACTGTAGCAATATAATCATCGTTGTGATGACATTATTATATTCATTATCATAACTGATGTGATGATAAAGATGAAAATGATACCATTTATTACTGTTCGATGCTTTCATACTTATTTTTATCACCTTTAATAGTTACTGTTATCTTTATTATTACTATCAGTATTATTTTTATTATTGTTATCCTCCTCATTCTCATCATCATTACTCTTAATGTTTAATGATGAATGTTATTATTATCATTATGATGATGAGGATGACCACGATGGTGATTGTTACTACTGCTGATGTTGTTGCTACCATTATTATTAATAATATTATTATTCTTATTCTTATTATTATTATTATCATTGTTATTATTACCATTATTATTATTATTATTATTGTTATTATTATCATTATTATTATTATTATTATTATCATTATTACTATTATTTTTTTTTATTATTATTATTATTACTCTTAATGTTTAATGATGAATGTTATTATTATCATTATGATGATGAGGATGACCACGATGGTGATTGTTACTACTGCTGATGTTGTTGCTACCATTATTATTAATAATATTATTATTGTTATTATTATTATTATCATTGTTATTATTACCATTATTATTATCATCATTATTATCATTATTATTATCATTATCATTATCAGTAACATTATTATTATTATTATCATTATCAGTAACATTATTATTATTATTTTTATTATTGTAAAGTGATTATATAACATATTTACTATGCTGTATAAATTAACTTGTAAACTGCGATATCGGGTTTATAGTATGGACCTTATTAACCCGATTATAAAATACTCGTAAAATATTGCTAAATATTTATACAGAGTAAAGATGTATATTTACAGGTTTATTTTTTTGTTTAAAAATAAGTTTCCTCGTACCCCCTCATTGTAATGCGCATGCGCGTAGGTGTGCCTCATCTGGTCCTACTCTGCCATATAATCGAAGCTGATGGCTGTTACTTGAGCCACATCCAAATGCAGACAATATCTGTTTGGTCTTGCCCACTTCACCTTAATGACTGATCACCGTCTGTTAATCTCCATTAATCCCTGCCTCCCAAGTTTAAAGGAAAAGGTCTTGCCCTATGTTTTTACTGTCGTTTGGTGTGCCACAAAACAGCTGTGCATGCCTGACACACTTTCCAGAACTCCAGAGCTGAGCGTGATGAGGCTTGCATGCGCACGTCATATTATCAATTATAATGCCATCAACACAGAGGATGAGTCACAACATCCTACAAAAGCTAACAGGACCATTCAGGAGCTCCGAGCTGCTGCAAGAGCGGACACTACTTACATACGTGTCCTCACTTATATGTCCTCTGCTTTCCCTTTAAGCCGATATGACCTACATAGCTCTGTCCTCCCATACTGGGAGCTAGGGGACAACATGTACACTGACAGGGAACTAGTTATGTATGGTCAAACGATTATCGTCCCTACAGCCTTCTGTTGATGTGCACTCTCATGCCTCCACAACAATTATCGAGGTGTAGATATGACAAAGCGTTATGCTGGTTAGTCTGTGTTCTGGCCAGCCATCGACTCTGATCAAGAGTCATGAGCATTGTCAAAGTCTGCAAGTAATGCCAGGTTCTGCAGCCTAGTCAGCAACAGGAGTCCCTTCTATCCAATGACCTCCCAACTTGGCCCCTTGAGTCTTCCAGGTTGAAGGAAGTTAATTTCTGGTAATCGCAGACAGATTATTAGTGTCAGGGTTCGTTTTAAGGAATCAGAGCGGTCAGGTCAACGGAAACACACCAGAGGAAAACATACATAAGGTTTAATTACACTACAAACACAGGATATGTACAAACAGACAGGAGAAGGATCCAGCGGAGCAGGCGAGGTCACATGGCGGAAAGAAGCACACACGTCAAAGTCACGGAACAACTACTGAATTTCTGACAGGTGCTCCGTTTATGTGTACCGCCGATGTTTAGGCCGATACCCTCGTTCCCCAACACGGTGAACGAGCCAATCGCGAGAGGCCTAAGCCCGCCGCCCAGAGTGAGGTAAACACCGCCGACGGTCCAGAGTAATCTCGCAGGCAGCTCCTCCGGCATGTCCTCGGCAGGCAGCTCCTCCGGCATGTCCTCGGCAGGCAGCTCCTCCGGCATGTCTTCGGCAGGTAGCTCCTCCGGCATGTCCTCGGCAGGCAGCTCCTCCGGCATGTCCTCGGCAGGCAGCTCCTCCGGCATGTCCTCAGCAGGCAGCTCCTCCGGCATGTCCTTGGCAGGCAGCTCCTCCGGCTCGTCCTCGGCAGGCAGCTCCTCCGGCTCGTCCTCCGGCCTACGAGAGTTCTTGTGACTCTAGTATTCGCCTGGGGGAGGTGTGCAGCCCCAGTCCCCTTGTTGCAGATTGGGACCAGGGAGCATCACCAAGTACAAAGCCTCAATTCTTGAGAGGTACCGGAGAACTCCGCCGGTTCTTCCTCTTGAGAGGGTCAGGCTGCAGGGTCAGGGAAACCGCAGGTCTCCATAAACCTGCAACTCTAGTGAGTAGGGATAGGGTTAGGTCCCTGAAAAGGGTCTCCACTGACCACCACAGGAACACCCACACGACCTCTACAGCCCCTCCAAGAGGGGACGGGGGTGGGTTTGTAATTCCTGCCTTCCCTTTGGGTCAGTGGCGTAGGCTAACAACAACCCACCACCACCTCATGTCCTCATGAGGATCAAAATCCAATTGACTAATGGGCGACCCTCTTCTTCAAAGAGGGAAGCCCTCCTGCAAGCCCTTTTCGATGCTGAAATTCGGACCTTAAGGGTAATCACCGCCCACGACCACTACCTTATCATCTGTCAAGATGAGAAAAATGCTGAAGATCTTTTCACCACCACATGCAAAGATCTACTTATAAAGAAAGGTTTTGAGCCACAAATGCCACCTGAACTCAAAGCCAAACTCACACTGGTCCTTAAACAGCTCGATAGGGAGCTAGTAAAAGAAGCCCCTGAAAACATCAAGGAAGAGCTGGAAAGACAATTCCCAGATAACCAAATTGGCAACATCTTTGTCATGAAAAACAGATACCTGATGAAGATCCAATTCACGGACCACCAGACTACCGCCAATATCCAAGAAAAGGGGCTATACCTCTTTAATATCTTCATAAGTCCAAGACAAATTGAACCAGAAAGATTCACAACCATCGTGCAATGCATGCACTGCTACCGATATGGACACTTTAAAAACCAGTGTCCAGACAAGGAAAAGAAATTAAAATTGTGCTCAGAGTGTGGGTCTAACACCCACAACTACAGAGACTGTAAGTCTGCCAGCAAAAGATGCCTCAACTGCGGTGAAGGGCATCGAACCATGGCCAACTCTTGCCCCATAAGGAAAGAGGCCATGAAAACAACAAGAGAAGAAAGAGCTAAAAAAGAAGAAGAAAAAAAGGATATTCCCATCAAACGTGTAGCCGAGCAAACTGTAAAACAAACAATAGCCGCCACACAAAACGCATGGCTAAAACCCTTCATTAAAGAAATCAAAGAAGATAAAGAAAAAGATAAAAAAGAAAAACCAATAATTTTGCAACTACCCGATGACCTCTCTGTAGGCATCATGACGGCACTAATACATGCCCACCTGCAAAACATGATGGAGCCAGGACTTGGTTTTAGACACCATGTCAAAAAAGTTTTAAAAATAAATAAATTACCTGATCTTGACCTTGGGGACGGGGATTCCTGGGGGATCTTCAAAGTTCTCCCACCAAACACAATTAATACTACAACAGAAACCATACTCACACAAACCACAATCTCACCACTTCAGTCCCACCATCCACAACCGGATCTCGACCCACAGGACGAGCCAGAGACCGAACTCTTCACCACAGCACAAAGGAAACCAACATCAGCACCAACACCAAACCCAACACCAACTCCCACACCCACAAACTCACCTGCACGCCCACGCACAACCAACACAGACAAGCAGTCACCACAACACCCAAAACCACAACAAAAACAATCAGTCAAACCCAAAACAACACATGTACACCGCAAACACACAGACGATCTTACAGACTCTGAGGTCGATGATCAGTCCCTTCGCCATAGGGACGGTTACGACCTCAACCCCCAAACATACGGCATCCGCCTCTTTTCCATGGAGCCCTTACGCTACAAACACCTAAACAGACAACAACTGGCATACGAAATAGAACGCGGTACAATCAAATGGATATACACTAACACCACATACCAGAACCGCATTCACGAACAAAAAATCACACAACACTTACATGACGGAAACATCTTCATCCAGCCAGACACAATCGAAAAACTCAATCAACAAAACTTCGAACACCTACAGAATGGCTGGTACGATACATCCAAGTAACACCATGGCTGCAATACACACCACATTACACTCACGCCTCACGATCATTCAACATAATGTACACACATGGACATACAGACGAAGACAAGAACTCTGTAACCAGTACAGACAACACGACCCTGATATCATACTCATAAACTCACACTCACTCAAACACCCACAAACAGTAAAAATATACAACTACAACACATACACATCCAACAAAACAAACGAGATCAGTGATGGTATTGCCATTGCTGTCAAACAACACATCAAACACAAAATACTAGACACTTTCACCTCAGAACTCATGGCCATTGAAATAGACACCCCTCATGGACCCATTATCATCGCCACCACCTACGCAGTGTTTTGAATGTTGCAGACCTTACATAAACCAACCCGACCTCTTCCAGCTCCTGCGACACCGAAAACCAACATACATAATGGGAGACTTCAACGCACACCACAGACTTTTTGGATACAGAGACACAAATGCCGTCGGACGAGGCCTTGCCTCAGTCATCTCCGACGGCAGACTCACCCACCTCGGCCCAGACGCCCCCACTTTCATACGTGCCAACAGCTCCACCACACCCGACATAGTTCTCGCCAACACACAAGCAAACCTAAACTACCACATAACCACAGACGACGTCACATCCAGTGATCACCTCCCCGTGATACTCACTCTCCACCAACCCAATCATGTTACCTACACCACCCCGAGAGAACCTTAAACATGCAAACTGGGAAGGGTTTAAACAAGCACTTGAACACACACACACTCCAGATCTCGAGGGGCAACCCACACACACCATAGACCACCACCTTAACCAGTGGTACGCAGACATACAGACTGCCCGAGAGGCAAACATTCCTAAAACAACATTCAAAACACTTGCACACTACAGAGAAACACATCGTCTAAAAACACTAAAAATACAATACAGACACCTTCGGGACCTTGCTGAAACACAGGGATGGAACACAGATTTACGCACACGACACAGAGAAATTCAAATACAACTCACCAACGAAACAAAACAAATGAGCAACCAACACTGGGAAACACTCACAAGAGAACTCTGCAACAACATAAAAGATCCTAAGGTCTTCTGGATGAAACACAGAAGACTCATAGGATCGAACAGACAGACGATCACATACATATACAACACCAACAGACAAAAGATGGACACAGCAGAGGAGATGGAAGCAGTTCACAGGGAGTTCTGGCAACAGAACTTCCAAATCTCCCCTGCTGAAAACGCAACATTTGACCCAGACACAGAAGCCGAGGTTACACAATCACTACAACAACTGCAACACCTGACTCTCCCATCACAAACAATATCACTCAACACACTCACACCAGACAACCCCCTATCACACCCCATCACACCAGAAGACATGAGACATGCACACACACGATCACAAAACACAACACCAGGAGCCAGCAACATCAATAAACTTATCATGCAACACCTTCCACCCATCATGCTCACCAGACTACGACACATCTTCAACGCTGCCCTGGCAACAGGACACTTCCCAACCAAATTCAAACATGCATCACTCATCCTCATCCCCAAACCAGGGAAGCCACCTCACGAGGTGACCAGCTTCCGGCCCATTTCACTGCTGGAAGTTCCCGGGAAGCTGCTTGAGAGGATTATCACACGCAGACTTCAAACACATCTTGAATACAACAACATACAAAACCCTAGGCAACACGGCTTTCGGCCACACAGAGGGACTGGGAGCGCAATCGCCCTCGCTTATGAGGAGATCGCTCTCAGTCTCGCAAACAAGCACCAAACCAACATTATACTTCGAGGCGTCACCAAGGCCTTTGATAAGGCCTGGCATGACGGCCTCAAATACAAAATAACACAACTACAACTGCCTCCACACTTCACATGCCTCTTAAGCAACTTCCTGGACAACAGAACAGCCTCCATTCGCCTTGGTTCTTACCAAGGCCCTCTCATCCATCTCAGGAGTGGAGTTCCACAGGGCAGCGTCCTCTCACCCACACTCTACATCCTCTACACTGCCAACCTATCACCCCCAGCACCCTACAGCAATTACGTCGCATACGCAGACGACATCACACAAATCATATCACACCCCTCCAAATCCAAAAACATTATGAAAGCAGCCACACAAACAGCCATAAACACGATCAACACCCACGAAAACAAATGGAAAATACAAACAAACACAAACAAATTCACAGTCATACCAGTGGCAAGACGCAACCCACCTCTACTCACAATAAACAACACAGACATACCCTACGCAACCACAGGAAACATGCTAGGCTTACACTTCAGCAGAAACGGTATTCACACACACGCACAACACCGAATAAAACAAGCAAGCACAGCTCTCAAAAAACTCAAACGCTTCTCATACTGCACAACACCCACCAAACTCAAACTCTACAAAACCACTGTAAGACCCATACTCGAATACACACCCATTCCACTGATTGCAATCTCAAAAACACAAAAACTCAAGATGCAATCCATACAGAACAAAGCACTATACTGGATAAACAACACCACTATACCAGACAGAATACGATACAGAATTACCGCACAATCACTACACCAAAGATACAACATAGAGCCACTGAATATACGCATACACACACAAAGCAAACGAACCTGGGACCGCATACAACAAATAGACAATTGTTGGGGGGAAAGGCCTCCGATCTGCACGCATACGTGCGCGCAGGTCGAAGGATGTTTCCCACCCCCACAGAAAGCTCTCATTTATATATGTTTATTGATATTTTTTGTATGTAAACAATTTCATTTCTTATTTCATTTTCTTATAAGCCAACGCATAAACCACTTAGGCGAGGAAAAAGCCTCCTGACCGCTCACAGCTTGTGTTGTGTTTGTTTGTTTGTTTTTTGTTTGTTTGTTTTTTTGTTTATGCTGTGCTCGGTCCGGAGGATGATTTCCACGCGAAAACATCACTGCAATGCCAAGACCATACCATCACCTTTACCGCCTTCCGCAGCCTATGCGCAACAAAAGACTTCATGCCTCACATTCACATCATCACCCCATCACATCATTACATCATGTTATCACATCATATAACACCACATCACACCACTGCATCATGTCATCACATCACACACTACCACATTCTCCCACAACCTTAACGAGTTATGCGTTGGACACACATCAACTGTTTAATGTTTTAATATCTTCCAATGTTTTTGTTTGTTATAACCATATGTTCTGTTTACCACAATTCTCGTTTAAATTAAACAAAAGAGTGACCCACTGAACCTCGCTCTCAGCTCCTAGGAGCTGGAAGGGAGGCAGACGAGGGTCTCACCTGCAACAGGCTATCATAGCGGGATCACACCTGCTATGATAATCCCTGGCAGGCAAAAAAAAAAAAAAAAAAAAAAATGGTGGTAAATCTTTACTTTACTTCGCTACTTACCATTATCTCTATTTTTCACGCCTTTCTTTACTTTTTTCTCATCACTTCATTTCCCTACCTTCCTCACTCATTTGTTCCCATGTTTACTTTTCTCCTTACCATTTATCCCTGTTGACTTTCCATACGAATGAATGAGTAGCTGTGTCAACAACAGTACGATAGGGTATGAAGGGATGATAGGGTCAAATGGTACATGACATTGATTTTTTTTTTTTTTTTTTTTTTTTCTCACGCTTTTAGACTTTTAATCAATAAAATGTTTTAACAATAAAGGTGTCTCCTCCTTCCAGCCTGGCTCCATTCACGATAAACAAACCACACCCCCGACCAGTTGCAACCAAAACATAAAAACCATGCAAGGGGTATCGCCCCCCTCCTTTTTATCTTATACTTCTTTAATCTTCAGGTAGCTAGCTACCCTTAGCTTTTCTTCCCCTCCTTAAACTAAGGATTCCTCCCCCTCCTCCCCCTTTAGTTCATCAGACTTGCTACTAACGTGAAGTTGGTGGTCATCTTCATCTAAGGACTGACAGAAGCCAACTATTTAACAGCGCTGACTTCCGGAAATTCGTGGAAAGTTGGGGTCTCAATCATGTGGCGTCCTCGCCACACTACCCCAGTTCAAAGGCCTTGCTGAGGCAACGGTCAAATCTTCCAAGTACCTCATCTTGAAGACAGTGAAGAGTTTGATCGGGGTCTTGAGCTTCACAATACCCCTACTCCTGCAGGCCACCCTTGCCCAGGTACCGTGCTTCCGCCCCCTCTGTTGCTGCGTCCCAGCTCACCCAAAGACTTTCTCCAAGGACTGGCAAGGCCGGACCCAGGACTGCGATCGCCGAGCTGCCGCTCATACTAAGCAAGTCAAACGCCAGTGCGATGCACAGCTCATGCGCTGCCCAACTTTTCGGCAGCGCATGAGAATTCAGGATCCTACGTCGTAGCGTTGTGACAAAGTTGGAGTAGTAATGGGATGCGGCAAGTCTAGGGAAATACGAAGTATATCTCGTCATCTTCGGCCAGTGCTTTCTCCCCCAATTCCCTGTGGCCCCTAGTTCGAACGTGGAAAGTCCTGTCAACGAGCTTTCCTCTGTCCCACGCTGTTCACCTCAACTCAGGTAAAAAAAAGTCCACGCAAGAGAGAGGTGTGGATATGAGATTTACGCGTGTTTTCCATTAATTTCACATGTACATATTTATATGTCATAGGTAATATGCCACGAGATGTGGCAACTGTGGGTTGTGATAATGAAGTGAGTTGTGAGTGCCATGTTATGATGCCATTGCATACGGGTTGTGATGCCAGTATTATCGTACGTACATTGTGACAATTATGTAATTATATTATACACACTGTCTTTTGTGTGATATATTACACCATGTCAAATATAGAAGATTATGTTAGTTTATATTGCTATGTAGCATATCATACATATGTGAAAGAGTGAGATTCTCTGTACTATTTATAGAGTACAATATTTTATTTTGTCGTTGTGGCGAGCCGATCCCCACCCTGTTACATTGTGAGCACACACAATTTCTGAGACAACCTCCCCCCCCCCCACCCCCACCACAGCCGCCGGGCAGGTAAAGCGATTATGCCGCATGCTTACATCGTGGCGGCCGGAGCCATAAATAAGTGACAGGCAGGGCCATATATATCGAAGGCCCGGGCGAAGTTAGATCTTCGAAAATCTCAAACAACCAATGCAGACCCACACTCAGTCTTTCATTTAAACAATTGACCAAGAACAACATATGACTACTTTAACGTGTCTGCAAAAGCCTAGAGAGAAGAATTATATTTTTACTGCGTAAGATCTCACAACAAAGTCTTCGAGATTGGGTGCAATGTAAATACCACATATTAACCGAAAGCATAGAAATATTTCGAAATTTGAAAAGCCGATAGATATTAAGGGATGTATAGATAGACGTAATCTATCATGGTTAATAATCTTTACTTTGCATAATATTACTCTTGTACAGGTGGGAGCAATTACGAGAAATTATTCAGTTACAGAAATAGCCAGTATGCTTAATTTTAAAAAATGCGTTTGAGTTTATTTAATGAATGTAAATGATAACGTAGAGAGAGAATTAAAGATGAAAAATTTCAACAAAATAACGGCAATTACTTCATACGTCATGAATATTTACAGAAGATAACGGTGGGTAAATTAATATAGATCAACAGACAGGTATTTAGATTTTTTTTTAAATATAAGGGGACGTTATTTTTTACCTGAAGAACATTTTCAAAAACCCGAAGTACACTTTTTAAAATCTGAGCGTATTTTTTTAAACTGGGGAACACTTTGGAGATACACAGTTGTTGTTCTTACTTTGACGTACAATATTTCCTAATCTGAGGAATGGTTCAAAAACATAAAATACAGTTATTTCATTTGACCTATGGCACACGCACACATAAACACACACACACACACACACACACACACACACACACACACACACACACACACACACATACATACACACACAAACACACACACAAATGCATATATATATATATATATATATATATATATATATATATATACACACACACACACACACACATATATATATATACGCAAACGCGCGTGAAATGAAATTTTCTAATAAAAAGTAAGAAACTTTAACAACTACAATACCTATGCTCAATACTAAAAAGGTGTTTATAGTTTAGGCCAATGGCTTTCAATCTCTGTTTGTTACATCTCTCCCTACGGCAGCGATACCATGCGCTCTTTCTATATACTGCACAATTAGGTAAGGGCTGTAACAGTAAAGTATAAAGTATAATCAATGCTCATGTAAAACTTCAAGGATTTAAAAAAAAAAAAAAAAAAAAAAGGAACCATTTCATTTTTAAATGATCTTTCGAACAAATATGACAGCCACTACATTAAAGTTTTGAAATAACAGGGAAGTGGGAAATCGTATATGTATTTTACGTACGCCTTAGTGAAGATTATTTTTTTTTTTTATTCATGAATAATAACCGTAATTGTATACTTAGCGACTTTGTAGTGAACCTTATGTAATTTAATTGGAAACAATAAATAAGCATTATCATATGCCTTAAAAGCATCCCCAGCTGTTTGCTGGTCACCTCAGGGTAAACGACCTTGCTTTGCCCTTCCCGGCAGGTATCCCTAATTAATCCGGGCACGGCAAAGGTCGCGGGCTCGCGCCACGCAGCCGGCCGGGGGCCGCCGGGGTAACCATTCCCCGTGCCGCCCCGCTTCTCGGTCGGTTTGTGGCCATGCCCTTCACACAGGCGACCGCTCCCGTCTAGACGTCCGGAATGGTTTTCGAGTACCGCCCCCCCCCCCCTCACTGAGGTGAAACAACCTTTGGGTGGTTGCTTCAGAGGGATGAAAGGAACCAGCTGACAAAAAGGACAAAACCCCCCTTCCCTCACTGAGGTGAAACAGCCTTTGGATGGCTGCTTCAGAGGGAAGGGGGAAACACTTTGAAAAGACACAGGTCCTTTCCTTCCTCACTGAGGTGAAACAACCTTTGGGTGGTTGCTTCAGAGGAATGTAAGGAACTGCCTGGCAAGAACGCAAAACCTCCCTTCCCTCACTGAGGTGAAACAGCCTTTGGGTGGCTGTTTTAGAGGGAAGGGTGAACTACTTCGAAAAGACACAGGTCCTTTCCTTCCTCACTGAGGTGAAACAACCTTTGGGTGGTTGCTTCAGGGGAACGAAAGGAAGTGCCTGACAAGAACGCAAAACCTCCCTTCCCTCACTGAGGTGAAACAGCCTTTGGGTGGCTGTTTTAGAGGGAAGGGGGAACTACTTTGAAAAGACACAGGTCCTTTCCTTCCTCACTGAGGTGAAACAACCTTTGGGTGGTTGCTTCAGAGGGATGAAAGGAACTGCCTGGTAAAAGTGCAAGACTCCTCTTCCCTCACTGCGGTGCAGCAACCTTTGGGTGGCTGCCTCAGAGGGCTGAGCAAAAGGGCTCCAAACAATGATGTCTCGTAGGTGGAAGGGCATTCCCTCTGGTCTCTCCCCAGGGGTTTACACCTACCCACGCGTTTGCCGTGCGTGGCAGCCTTGTGCGCTGTGGAGACGGGAGTCCTGGAGGTTGAGCGATGCCGTGAACGAGTACGCCCTGCGGCTAGCAACACGCCTCTTTGGTCCTCTATTCCAGCAAGACAGGCGGCCTGATCCCGGCCCGGTCACGGTCAATCGGCTGGTCTCCCCCGGGAGGCTAGGGTCAAGCAGTCATGCCGCCATTGGCACTCACAATGGTCCGTGAGTGCCGTCACAATGGCTATTGGCTGCGTATATCCTCTCATCACTCCTGTTGCTGTTAGACACTGGTTCTGACACTCAGCTTCCCCTTGTTGGACTCCGTGGTGGGTGGGGGCGTGAGAGGATGAAGCACTTACCAATTCATGGAAAAAACAATCAAACACCCCCCACAGACTGAACTTACAGTTGACGAACCGCGCAAGGCCCAGACCACGGTAGTCACCATGAAGGCATATGTGCCTTCCGGTGGCAAAAGAAAGCCCCAAGCACAGGATGACACTGTCACCCCTGCTGCTAAGGTGGACAAGACCGAAGCCAATGGGTCTGTCCACCGAATAGTCAAAGATCTTGACTCGCGAGCTGGCCTCTCCAGGCCAGCAGCTAAGCCAGGGAGGCCCCTGAGTTCACAGACGGCCTCCCCGACTGAGAGGGGAGAGCAGGCTGAACCAGCCGCATCAGCTCCTGCCTCCTCAAACAAGCCCGAAAGCCGAAAGGGCGGGCCGAAGCGTCTGAGGCCGGATACCGACTCTGATGAAGAGTCGGGACCCCCTAAACGCTTCACCCAGTTCAAAGTGCCAGCTAAACCTGAAGGCTTCGACAATGCCTACCAATTGGTCAGGGCATTGGAGTTGCAACGGAAAATCCGGTTGTCGATCCGGGTCGCCCGAGATCAGGGCATGATCATAATGCCCAAAGATCAAGCTACCTTAAATTTCCTCCGGGAAACGATATAGCTAACTGATGGGAGAAAAGTGAGTCTTTCCCCACTAAGTCCCGAGGAAAAGAGAACCAAGATGGTGCTACTTGGCTTCTCAGTCTCGTACGATGTGGAGCTGATCGCTTCACACCCACAGGTCGTGCAGGCTTCCCGAATGTCGAAGGGGAAGACCCCAACCAGGCAAGTCCTGGTGACCATGAAAGGTGCCCCAACCACTACCCTTGATCTGGGTAACTGGGGCACCTACAACCTTCGAACGTATGTGCCAGAACCACTTCGGTGTTTCAAGTGCCAGAAATACGGTCACCACAAGGCTAACTGTACAGCCAAGCCTAAATGTGGTGTCTGTAGCAAGGCACACAACACAGAGGTATGCCTCAAGGCATACAAAGAGGAAAAGAGGGACACAACAGCCAAATGTCCCAACTGTGTCAAGAAGCATCATGCCTGGAGCCTGACTTGCTCTGTCAGGAAAAAGGCGGCCCTCAGGCGACAAGAGGTTGCTCAAAACCGACCAGACTTTGTTCCTGCCCCACCGGGCACCCATGTCTGGGGAAGGAACAAAAGCGAAAAGGCCCCCCGACCTCCTAAGAGGAAGGAAGCCGCCCCCCAGCCGACACCGGATGTCTCCAACAAAAAGGAGTTTCCGACAATGCCAAAGGTGCAGAAAAAGAAACTAAAGAAAAAAGTTTCTAAGAGCACCACAAAAACCTCCCCAACAGATGATCATCTTCTCTTTGACGAGGACGATATGACTCTCCTGTTAACTGCTGTTGTCACAGCAGTAGCAACAGCCCTGGGGAGGTCGAGTGAGGAGGCCGAGAAGGCAGTTTCGGTCGCCATGACGGCAATGACCCAGACTGTCGCAGCCCTGAAGGGAAGAAAGCTGGCTAGAGAAAAACCAGCCTCACCCTCACCCCAGGACGAGACTCCCCTCCCCACTCCAAACCAGGCCATGCCTTCACAGGCAGAGCCAAAACAGGCTGAATCTGTGCAGCCAGAGCCAGATCACGCTGACCTTGCCCAGGCAAGGCCAGCAAGGTCAGCCAAGAAAAAGCCTGAGAGAAAAGCCGAACCAACCAAAGTCAGAGCTACCAAAGGCTCTCCACCCCCCAGTGGACCCAAGGATAGCCTGACAACAGACGAGGAGCCCTCAACCAGCGAGGACCTCGCAATGGAGTTGTCAGACTCCGACGATGTCTCTGATGTAACTATCACTGAGTAACATCATGACACACCATCTAAGCATCCTACAGTGGAACATCAATAGCTTCTCTGCAAAGAACGCTTTTCTCCAAGCAGTAGTGCGATCAAGGAACATTGACATTGTCATGCTCCAGGAGACATTAACAGTGGACACTGTTCGCTTCTCAGGGTACCATGCCTTCACACTGCCACGAACACCTGGCAAGAGAGGCTTGATCACCCTTGTGAGAGCAACAATCCCCTGCTCCGCAATAGCCGATGCATCGCACTGTGGAGACGATGTTGAATACCTTGCCGTCGAGGTACACCTGGCCGGGGGGCCCTTCAAACTGTACAATGTGTACAGCCGGCCACGCTGTAAAAGCTTAGACATCAGCCAGGTCTGTGCTTCTGCTGCACACGACCGAGTGATCATAGGGGGAGACTTCAATGCACACCACCCCATCCTGGCTCCCTGCCGGGCACCGGATGCGGCCGGCTATCACATAGCCGACGTGCTAGAGACATTCCCTGAGATCGCTCTCCTCAACACCCAAGAGCCAACGCATGTCAGAGGAGGGGTCCTAGACCTCACCCTGGCCACTGCGACTCTGGTGGGGAGGATTGGCTGGTGTGTCGATGAGACCGTCACAAGTGACCATTACGGCACTATAACTACCCTCATGGATGCTGGCCCAGCCGAAATCCTAAGACAAAATCCAAGATGGAAAACAGACAAGGCCAACTGGCAGGCGTTTCAAAACGCTTTGGCCCTCTGTCTGAGATGCAACAATCCCCCACAAAGCGAAAATGTGGAAGTGCTCGAAGCCAGCCTGCTAAACGCCATTAATGAAGCAGCCTCACAGACCATACCCAAAACTCGGCCTGGGTCCAGAAGTCACAAAGACGCCTGGTACTTCAATGACGAGATCAGGGAGGTCAACCACAGGGTGAACATGTGCCGAAAACTATTCCGAAGGCAAAGAACCCCTGACAACCTATCCCTCCTAAGGGAAGCTGTCACGGATGCCAAGGAAACTGCCAACAGAGTCAGGCAGGAAAAGTGGCTGGAATGGTGTGAGTCCTTCGACCACCCTTTCAGAGCTGTGGCAACGGGTCAAGCGAGCTACCAGCCGCTCAGCCCCGAGGTGCACCCATCACGACCCCCAAGCAGAGGCTAACAGACTGGCGCACGAGTTCTCTGCGAGAACGAGCAGCAACAGTCTGCCAGCCGAGCTGAGGGCAAGACAAGAGCGTCTACAGCCAGACAGACACGCTCAGATCAGAGAAAGGGCAGCCGAACCCGATAACTCAGACGTTATCTTTTCTCTGAGGGAACTAAGGAAAGCCTATAAAACCAGTTCCAACACAGCCCCGGGCTCTGATGGGATCTCGTACCCCATTATCTCCCACCTAGGACTAGCAGGTGAGCGTGCACTCTTGCAACTCATCAACAAGTCCTGGGAAACTTCCACTCTACCCCAGAATTGGAAGAGGGCTACCATAGTTCCCGTCCCAAAACCAAAGGAGCCGGGGAAGTACCGCCCCATCTCTCTGCTCAGCTGCCTGGCCAAGACGGCTGAGAGGATGGTACTAAACCGGCTTCAGTGGAAAACGGGACCCCCGCACGAACACCTTCACGGGTTCACAAGGGGCATGGGCACAGCACACAGCTTAGCCACGCTCTTAAGCACAATCAGCAAGGGCCCAGCTGTGGTGGTATTCCTTGACCTGGAGAAGGCTTTTGAACTGGCAACTCCGCTTGCCATTCAGGAAAGCCTGATCCAGAAGGGAATCAGAGGAAAGCTCTTGGCTTGGATAGGTGACTACTTCAGGAACAGGACTGCCAATGTCAAATTCCAGGGTCACCTATCGCAGCACATGCCGCTCGAAAATGGAACGCCACAGGGTGGGGTTCTCAGTCCAGCCCTATTCAACACTTTAATGTCCTGCATCCTCAACATAAACCTCCCAGTGGGGTGCCAGATCATCTCGTATGCAGACGATCTCGCTATCACCTCCACTGGACCACGCAGCCAGAATAAAGCCCAGCGTTGTCTGGACCTCGTGTCAGAGGAGTGTTGTAGGACGGGACTAAAGATCTCTGCTGCCAAATCCAAAGCCATGGCTTTGAGACAGAGAGTTCGAGGCACAAGACTGAAAATCCAGGGAGTGGAATTAGAATGGGTCAAGGACTACCTATACCTTGGGGTAAGGATAGACCGGACCCTCTCCTTCCATAAGGAGGTCCAGTACCTGGTTGACCGAACCAAAGCAAGACTGTCTGTCATGAGAGCAATGACTGGGAGACGCATAGGGGCCAGACACAAAGTACTAAGATCATTCTATGTACATGCTGTCCGGCCCATTGTGGACTATGCCTCAGTCGCTCTAATTGCTGCAAAGAAAAAGCACACAGACAAATTAGAAACAGTCCAAAATGAAGCTGCCAGGATCATTCTGGGTGCCCCGAGGTGGACGAAGGTTCTCAACCTCCTGATGGAGGCAAACCTTCTCCCCCTGGACTCACGAATCGATCTAACGGCAACACAATTTCTGTCAAAGGTCATCCAGGCTCCCAGGAACACAAGCCTAAGACAAAAATTAGTCAGATGCCTCGAACAAGACAACGAGCTCGTTGCAAACAACTCCTGGCTGTCTCATACAGCCAGGGTGTTGATACGCCATCAGCTCAAAGAACAGCTTCTTGCTAAGGGCATGGACTCCCCCCACCCCGACTTTGCCGAAGCCCCGCCGTGGGCACTGAGCCTGATAGAGTTCAACATAATGAACCTGTCAATGAAAAAGAGCCTATACCCCATGCCTAGCCTATAGGCAGAAGCCCACAGGGTCATTGCAGCCATCACTCCTCCGGGTAGTAGAACATACTACACGGATGGATCGGTCGATCCCTTGAGCCACACTGCAGGCGCCGGCTTTGCAGCTAGGGATGCCACGCGATCCATGAGGGTAACAGACAACGCCTCCTCGCTACAGGCAGAGGCAGTTGCAATCATGGGAGCCCTAGGCCACGCGTCCCTAAGGGAAGGACACGTGGTCATACACACAGACTCCAGGGCAGCCATTGACTGTCTTCAGCACAGCTCACCCACAGACAACATCTACCTACTGACCACGATTCTCACAATGGCACAGAGAATTCTTGCTCAGGGTAGAAGAATTATCATCAATTGGGTCCCAAGCCACATCGGCATCAGAGGGAACGAGCTTGCTGACAGACTAGCCGCCGCTGGCAGGGGTATGCCCCCAAATCCCATGACGATAAAACCGAGCCGAAAATTACTTATGGAGAAGTGTGCCTTGGTCGGTCGTACCTTCCTACGGCAGCTCCACAGAGAGGAAACGAGAACCTCCCCCTCGGCCAGCTGGTACTCAGACGCCACAGGCTCTGAACCACTGGCACTCTCTGAAGTAAGCAACAGAGGTACCGAAGTCATTCTTCACAGAATGCGCCTAGGTTACCACTGTGCATGGCAGATTATCCCAACAATCGAACGCGATGAATGGTGCTGCAAGCACTGCGGCGAGCCGAACGCCACACTAGTCCACTACCTAGAAAATTGTAACCATACACAATTCCTGAGACATGGACCGCCCACAACAGCCGCCGTGCTGGTAAAGAGGCTATGCGAAATGCTTACACCATGGCGGCAGGAGCGCTTGCTGGCAATCCCGCCGCCACGGTAAGCACTGAGTGTCAGACAACTCAATGAGACAGCCGTAAAAAAGCTGACACAGGCCGGGCCATATCTAGAAGGCCCGGGCGAAGCTAGAACTTCGCAAACCAAACCCCCCCCCCCCCCCTAATTAAGGCGAGATCAAGATCTTTATTTTAACGCTTTTAGTTAATTTTATTTTACCTGCTCAACTTCTGCTTTGAAAATCATTTTATCTATGTATCTTATGTTTACTCCTTTTTATATTTAATAGTCATATTTTAATATTTTATCTGTTTACAATCAAGATGAACCCCCAAAACTACCTGGTTAAGGGCCTGTCGGACCAAGTTTCTCTTTTTTTTTTTTTTTTTACCAACCTCCGCTGGCCTGACCTGACGTGCAGGGGTCACATAAAAATCTGAAACACTTACCGGACATTTCTCTAGCTCTTGAGACACAGTTAATATGCGCAGGCAATGCTCCTCTAAGCCAGAGATCCAAGGGCGGATGACTGCAACGGAGCATTGACCTGACATATTAACCAGGGAGACGAAGGCACCCCTTTTTAAAATATGATTCATAGTGGCTAAGGTATATTCGGCTCGTTGTGGAACACCACTGCTTTGTACAGATAAGTCTTTTTTTTATAAATATTATTATCACATATGTACAACCGATATATTATCATAGCCGACCTACTAGTAAATGTTTTAATATGTTTTACTTCTTTTATGTTACCTTTTTTACTTCTTAAGGAGTTGTGCCCAGGCTCCTTTATTTAATGTTCATTTTTACGTTCGTGTCACAAGTACACAGTTACGATATGCCATCACAGAAAACGGGAAGCCCATTGTTTAAAAAAAAAAAACTTCAGTGTTTAATGTTAAATGTAGATTTTTAAAAAAATATGTTAAGGGTTCAGCTTTGCTTTATTTTAGTCTTTTAACTTTATTTTTTTAGTCATATTTATCCCTGGCCCACCGTACCTTCGGAGGATTCTTACCGCCCGGCCCGCTCCGACACGAAAAGCCCCATTTACAAACACAGTACAGCGATAGCTGACTCACTCAGGGTCATTTCGTCGCTTTACTGCAGGGTTGCACTCACTACAACTTAAGAACCTGTCACACCTTAACGTTTTAGAGAACGTATGGCTAGCGTATGGTAAACATGTTAAACGGTGGCGTACGCTGTACGTTGTCGACGTATGCAGAGCGTATAAGACAACGATCGGGGAACGTACTAACAGGTAATGAATACAACGCGTGAGGAACGATCAGAGAACGAATGATAACGATCGCCTAACGTGCCTTTAACTTATCCCCAGCGTATGCATAACGTACTGGCCACACGCTGGCATACGTCGAGAATTTTGTGCATGCTCAAAAACTTCTCGCTGTCCCTGCGTACGACGACGTACGGCACCGTACGCCACTGTACTTCAACGTACCCTAACGATGGAGCAGCATACCCATAACTTATTCAAGCGTATGCTGAGCGTGTGCCACCGTTTTCCATACGCTAGCCAAACGTTCTCTGAAACGTTAAGGTGTGACAGGCCCTTTAATAGCATTCGAAAATAAGTTCAGTTATATGTCATATACATATCTAATTATGCAAATTGTTGACGTTTTGACATCTAGCTCGTGGATGGATTATTCATAATTTTGAAAATCTTCTAACGAAATTTGAAAATTACCATCCCAATTCACATGGCCATGATAAGGCTGCGAAAGTTTAAAACTACAACACTTTCTCATGAGCTTGTCATCTCCCAGATACACGTTAACAGGATCCAGCACCATTTATCAACAAAGAGAATGAGATAAACATAATGTTAAAAAGTTTGATTCACGGAACTACTTAAAATCTTTGAAGTTTCCTGCCTGAAAAGACAGATGGTGATGATAAATGCTAAAAGTTATATGCCTTATAATCAATTAAAATTGACATTTTCTGTAGGTATAATTGTGGATTTCATCTAAATATAATTTATGTTTAGATGTACAAGGAATCCATGCTTAAATGGTTCCTATTCGGTTTTAGTACATCAGCAATTGTGTGTATATATGTATGTATGTATGCACGCACGCACGCACGCGCGCACACACACATACACATTCTCGAGAAACTCTATCAACATGTGCAACGAATATATACATAAGACTACTAACCACACGAGGAATTGTCACAGTTCAACTCCCAAGATGCTGGACTCTCTGTCTCCACTTCGAGGTATTGCTCAGGACCACAGCTCTTGTCGGCTCGGAGTGATGGGGCAAAGACGCAGTACCCTGGTCCTGGAACATTATGTATCTGGTTACCAACACTGCAAAATTAATGTAATTCTGCAATGCGACCCTGTCATTTGAACAATGTACAATATTATATACAGTGTAGAATTGTATATCCGTGTAATATTATATTAAAAATCTAATTTTCAAGTACTCATATATATGAAAAATAAATCCAGTTAGGAAACAGATATACATAAATGCTTGTCAACGATTGAAACTTTGGAACCGATTATTAAGATAGACTCCTAAACATTAGGCATTCAAGTCTACACAGCAACCTTCAGTTCAAATATATATCCTTAAAAATAACTTCATTTTTCTTCTCTTCGGGGATGAAGTTGGGATTAAGGTTAGACTTACAAATAATTAATAAGTATTAGGGAATATGGTCCATGTTCAGTGCAAAAAGCTTCAAACAAAAGGCTCACGACAACCTGTTGTGACGATTTCGTGCCAGGTTGCAGAGGGCGCGTTCATTTTTTCCCCGACCCACGGCAGCCCCGGGCCTCTGAGTGTCAACGAAGCATTGTCTTCAGACCGCCACTTAAGTGTGTGTGGAGTATCTTCCAAGGACACCATAAAGCCCGAGGCACAAAATCCTGAGCATTCTGTAACTGGAAATGAATGATGTTTGACATGATGCGTTGTAGGAAATTGCAGATCATTTCAGACATTGGATTTTTCACTTTGATTAGGAGGTTACGGTAGTTAATGATTCCTTTAACATTATTCATATCAGGAACCCTAAGATATAATAGTTACTAAGAAATCCACAATTACTATTGTACTGTAAATCACACAAGTATAGCTATTGCTTTAAGCAAACAGTTACTAGTTTATGGTACAATAAAACAGTTATAAAGTTAGAAAATC
This sequence comes from Penaeus chinensis, assembly GCF_019202785.1. NCBI lineage: Eukaryota > Metazoa > Arthropoda > Malacostraca > Decapoda > Penaeidae > Penaeus > Penaeus chinensis. Next base: position 13,114,785 of record NC_061842.1, read on the forward strand.
ATCAGTATTTTGGCATCCAATTTCTTCACTATATGAATAGACTACAATGAAGCTGGATGTGGCCGACAAATGTTTCTTCTCTCTCTCTCTCTCTCTCTCTCTCTCTCTCTCTCTCTCTCTCTCTCTCTCTCTCTCTCTCTCTCTCTCTCTCTCTCTCTCTCTCTCTCAATCTATATCTGTCTGTACAAAGAGGCTTCAAACCGTTCGTAGAAAAAAGTCCATTACTAAAAATCATTTGAAAGGATTTTTGATTTCAATGCACCAGCATATTTTTGACCAACGTGTTATACGTGCTCAAATATAAGCCCTTAAATACAGATAATAACGCGTCGGCGCCAGTTGGAAGTCATGTGATCTGAACCATGTCCGATTTTTTTTAAAGTTTGCAAACAAAAAGAAGTCGGATGGGGCTTAATCAGGGCTGTAAGGTGCATGTCGGACGAATGTATTGATGCAGCTTTCCAGGGCGTTTCTTCTGAGATTTTTTTTTTTCGGACAGTTTTCCCAAACGCATTCATAATAAGCAGATGCAATTGTTTTCTTGCTCTCGAGGAAGTCAACCAGCAAAATCCCCTCTACATCCCAGAAGACAGTGGCCATGATCTTTCCTCCTGAACGCTCACATTTTGCTTTGACTGGTCCACTTTCATCCCCTGTCACAATTCTCTGCAGAAAAACTTCAGAGTCCTCATCTCACTTGTTCAAAATTTCCACTGAAAGTTCTACCCTTGTTTGCTGCTGATCTGGGCGCTACAGCCTAGGGACCCAATGAGCGGAAAGCTTGCTTAGCCCCAAACTCTCCACCAGAATTGTGTGTGCAGAACCCTCAGATGTTGAGTAGGTTTGCTACTGATTCAGTGGTTATATTTGTCTATCCTTTTCAAAAATATCATGAACAGTATTTGTGTTTTCCTCACAAACTGACGTTGATGGCCTGCCATTGTGGGGCTCATCTTCAATTTCGTTTCTCCCACTTCTGAACCGACTTATCCATTTGTAAGTTTTGATTTCTTTGGGGGCATTGTTACCATAAACTTGTTCCAGAGCGTCAATGATTTGCCTAATCTCCCAGCCGAATTTCACCATGAATTTAATATTTGTCCTGACCTCGATTTTGGAGGGCTCAATGTTGTTTGAATGGTGCCTGGCTTCCAACCGGTGGTGATGCGTAATTACCTGCGATTTAGGGTTCATGTTCGAACACGTTAAAACACGTTGGTACATGAATGTTCAGATGCATTGAAATCAAAACTCTTACATATGATTTTTAGTTATGGACTTTTTCCACGAACTTTTTGAAGCCCCTCGTACGTCTGTCTGCCTCTCTCCCTCTCTCTTTCAATTTCTCCTCTTTCTCCCTCTCTCTCTCTCAATTTCTCCTCTTTCTCCCTCCTCTCTCTCTCTCTCTCTCTCTATATATATATATATATATATATATACATATATGTATATGTAGAGAGAGAGAGAGAGAGAGAGAGAGAGAGAGAGAGAGAGATAGAGATAGAGATAGATATAGAGACAGAGATAGAGATAGAGATAGCGATAGAGAGAGAAAAGTGAAGTCCGAGGCCAGTGAAGGTTGGCTTTTGGCAAATGCTTGTATGGAAGGTGCCATTGTTATAGGTGATTAGCGTGTCCAAAAATGGTAATCGATTGTTTTCCTGCATCTCACAGGTAAATTTGATGCTCGGGTGTTATACAATCGATTACCATTTTTGGACACGCTAATCACCTATAACAATGGCACCTTCCATACAAGCATTTACTGAAAGCCAACCTTCACTGGCCTCGGACTTTATTACTTTTCTCAAAGATTTCTTTACAACTAATGGGTACCCATTGTTTTTATTTGATAAAATTACTAATACTTTTCTTTGTAACATATTCTCAAAACAACCCATCGTCCCTACTGTTAAAAAAGACCATAGATACGCTAAACTGCCGCACATGGGTAGTTTAGGTTTTGAAATCAGGAGGCAACTAAAATCACTGTTACTAAATAATTACCCTCAATTTAAATTCACTTTTGTATTTACTAACAATATAGCCAAATTTCTAAAACAGTACGTTACCGTTCTAACGTACGATGGTTACGACACCGCATCCTAGAACACAAAGGCAAATCCTTCAGGACTGGCCTTCCGCTGAGCAAACCATCTTTCTCGGCAATAAGAGAACACTCTCTACTCCAGTCACACCCTTTCTCCAACACGGATTTTAGTATTTTATCGTCCCATTCCTCCTGCCCAGACCTTATCGTCTCCGAATCTTTAACATGCAGAAGATAAAACCCGATCTAAACAACACAACCACCGCAACAACCTTATTCACCCAATAGTCCATCCCTCTCAGCAACACCCACTTTGGTTAGTTTACCTTTTTGGTTGTTATATTTTTTTCTTGTATATATGTGTACAGGGTTTGGTGATGGTTTCCCTTATTTTTTTGTCTTGTGTGCGAAGTGAGAGTGCGTGCGTGCTTGTGTGCGTCAGTGAACCATTTGGTTTACCCGGACGACCCATTCCCCTTGCTTCGAACCCGAAGAAAGCCATGGTCGGTGGTCGCCGTTATATGGTCAGCCACTTGGCTCCGAACTCCACACCGATAAGCATTGTATGTATACCTTTATATTTATATAGTTATTTTTATTGTGAAAATTGTAAGTGTTAATCAAATGTGACAAATGAAACAAGTGATTTATTTTCAAATGGTTTTCACTTTCAGCCTCCTTAATCTAGGTATAAAGTGGACTGATCTCTGCAAACCGTGCCCGTGTACTCTGGCTGCATAGAATATTGTGGCAGTATATCGTGGCTGCATACGTTTGAGAATCGGGCTGTAATATCCCGGTCCACAGAATCCTGGGCCGTATGACCCCGGACCACTTGACCCAGGCTGAATAGTGCTTATAAGATTTTCTTTTGATTCTTTTGAAGTGTGAATAAGACTTGTGTGAATATATATGAAAATATATATATTTAAGAAATTATTGAATTGTCTATTTCCTTTGAACCAATCTATCCCCAGAGGATATAAATAAAAGAACAAGAGGTTAGCTCATGATATCTGGAGAGAATTTGATACAATAATTCAAATGACTAAGAAACCTCTGACAATATGTTATTTTTCATTGTATGTTGTTCGTTTTTATATTTTTCATTGTATGTTGTTCGTTTTTATATTTTTCATTGTATGTTGTTCTTGTTTATGATTTCATTACGTCTATGAATATATTGTTCTTATTTATTTCTACGTATTTGTAAATTGTGTAGAACCCATATACATATCCATATTTGTCCAACTGACTTTTTCAATGGTTCTTTTTGACACTTTACTGATGATGGTCTAATGTTCACCTTCGAAACGTCTAATAAATATGAAATTCTTCACTACTGTGTTAGTCTACCTCTTCATACTTTATATATTTATGTATATATGTGCATATATATGTATAAATGTATACTCGTATATGTGTGTATGTGTATGCATGTATATATATAAATACAAATATATATATATATGCTTTATGCTCAGGGTGATGTGAAACGATGATGTGGTAGCCTAGATAGTGTTAAGTGCTTGCATGCCTTCTCGCTTGCAGCTGCCACCGCTGGCTAGCCTCGCGCAAAAAAGGGAGAAGCTCTGCTTAGCCTCCCCTCCCAGTTCACAACCTCCGTCATCGAGACTTCTGCAGTGCCTCCTCGTGGCCACCAATGGAAACTGGGCACCTTGCGGTCCCAGGCTAAACTGTGGGGGATCTCAGAGCAGCAGGTGGGCCTTGCCATCCCTCCTCCACCAAATAATTCACCGGCAGCTACTAAAATAAATGGATATGCAAGGGGGAGGGGTGCTGTTCCTCCCACCCAGCAAGCAAGGCAGACTGTGGGTCCTGTTGGGAGGGCAAATATAATATGCTCATCAACCGGTTGATGAGCATATTATGGCATTGAGAGTGAAGCATGCTTTTGGCTTCATGTCTATTATTGCTGTGTAGAACTTGAAAAACTGATGGACCCAGTTGTTCTGTGGGAGTCCTTCAAGTGCGAAATACTCCATACAGTGCAAGAGTCCACTGAAGTATGCCAAAGGGCAAACCAGAATTTCATCTCCCTGAAGACATTGGAGGCCACTTAAGCATGTTGCATGGCTTAGCTGCTGAGAAGGGACAAGGAACAGTTCATTAGGAATCTTACTGAAGAGGTTGAAGGCCATTTCTTGATAAATGACCTTCGCCCTGCCTACCAAACCCTGAGAAAACTGAACTCTAAGCCCTCACAGATGACCGCAGTCTGCTTGGTGGATGAACAGATCATCTCAGATCA